>NW_013668905.1:62476-66819 GCF_000517525.1 Limulus polyphemus | reverse complement strand
AATTGGTTTTGTCCCTATTCTGAAACAACATACACGGACATATGTCGAAATAACCTTGTTTGAAAGTTCAAAGAAATGATATTCAAGTACCAAAAAGCTTTCTTACTATCATATCTACAGTAACGTTCAAATGCGCACACGCTCGGTTGAACGAGAGTGACCACCAAAAAGGGTGAGATAGTTTACGGACAACGTACAAAGTTCATGCTGCTGACCCCACGGTTTATTCGGCACAATAAACACAAAAGTACGACTGCAATGAAACAAACATAAATTTGAAATAAAAATATATTTATGATACAAAATTAAAATGTTTTTATGTAGATATATAAACATGAAATCCTAGTTAAAAATAAAAATACTTATTTATTGTTTAGGTTTATTTACAAATATTATTTACGGGTCTGTAAGAAGTATACGTGATTATTAAAAAATTAAAAATAGATTTGGGATTTCAAAATAATGTACTAAAACATTAAAAGTAACAAGTTCAAATCTGTAGCAAATATAAATATTGTAATCATTTCTTATAAATACGATTTCCTAATGTAATTTTCCAAGATATTAAAGATCATAATGCAAAAAACTAAATTTATTAAAAGTAATAGGCTTTATGTTTCTTAAACTACCTACATTTGTCAAAGTATTTATGAATTTTTCGAAAATATTCGTCCACTAGTTTTATTGTTGGAATGAAATATAGCAAGACTTGCATTGCCTACTAAGAAAGTTAGTAGCCGGTAGTCATCGGGTTAAGCCTTAAGCATTCTCCATTCATGTGACTTCTATGCTTTATACTGTATATGTATTCCTGTGTCTGTGTAAATTATTAGTACCAAATGATGATAAAACCTTCTCCAAATATTAAATTCTTAATTAATTAATTAACTTCTAAGAACGTTTTCTTTGTTAACCATTTAACCCATCTCTAAACTGTATAAGCCTCCTTATCTCAAGGTATCTGTTTTCTTCTCAATGAAGAAAATTTCTTTAGCTTTTAAACAGATTTAACATACAAATACTTTCACAATTCATGAATGAAAAGAAACTGAATGGAACATTTAAAAAAAGATAAAGTTCAAACCAATATTTTTACTATTACATGAAAGTCTAATTCTTGCTCTATCCAAGCATATTAAGTTTATGACTGTTTTCAAACCTGTGTTTCATTAATAAATAATTAAATCACTTGAAGTGGCACCATATAAAGGTTTCAACCAAGGTCTGTACTAAAACCAAGAAAAAAGCTTGAGAATCAAAAAATTGATAATATATTCTCAAAGGGTGAGTTTCTTAACAAAGTCATTCTTTGAGATGGGTAAAAAAATTCTAAAATAAATCAGCAAGTCAGTTGTTTGTTTACTCTTTGCAGCTGTGCAAAAATTAAAATAACTTTTATTTTTCATGAATTACACCAAACAAATGTCAAAAAATGACAAAGCATTAATTCTAAAATATTTTTGAGTTAACATTGTTCAAATATAGTTACAATTAGTAATTAAAATTGACTTTGAAATGTGTGTATGAAAGATATATTACATGCAAAAAATAAAAAAAAGCCAGAGGAAATCCTGTCTTTACTACAGGCACAATAATTTATAATTAAGTTACTTCTTTAATCCTTAAATTTGTACATGAAAATGTATCACAGTCTAAATGCAACTGCACTGTTTAACATTTAGAAACAATAAAAGATTCAATAACTTGTCACAACTGTTGCAACAATACTTTTTATACTTTTCAAGACTTAACATATTTATGGAGTTTTTTAAGTCCTTTTAACTCACCACTTAGTTATCTAAATTAACTTAGGTATATGAATAATATTATGCCCTTGTGCAAAATGTATTATTCAGGATTATACAGTGAAGCAACTGTTTGATACTGCACATTTTTTTCTTTTTCTTATTAAATGCTGAATTAAAAAAATTACTAAAAAATCTCCATTAATATTATATACACACTATCATTACAATAGACATTACTGTATTTATTTGGTTTGCTGACCCCAAAGATGCACTGATGAGCCTTGAATTGGCAAAATTGCAGTTCATAGCAGACAGCAGAGCAAATCAAAGAATATATTAGGCCTCTATATCACAAATTGTATTTTCAATTTTACCTTTAATGGAAAAAAAAATTGTTATTTCAGCCAGTTTTACATGTTTACAAGCATGTGTACAATAGTGGGAGTGCTAATAGTTTAGTTTAAAAGTTAGTCAAGTGTCAAATGTTTTAAATTTTGTTTGATCTATTAAATTTTAAAAATCTGCAAGTCAAATATTAAGAAACTAAGGTTACTTCATTGTTTATTTTCTACTTTTGTCATGGTATTACTGGCAGATAGTGAGATTCATGTTTCACCTTCACCTTGCATTTGTAAAAATAAGTCATACTGTCACTCAGTTATGAACAAATTCCCTATATTGCTATAATTATTAAAATTACTAATAAATTATACAGTGCCTCACAAAAGTATTTACTCCCTTCAAGAGTATTGATGAAATACAAATAATGGAAACAATTTTTTTTAATTAACTTGTTTACATTGAATACTCTAATGACCAAACTTAACACTATTTTGTGTGAAGAAGTCTAAATATCAGCAAAACCTGCAAAGAAAATATATGAAATGAAATTTGCTGATTACATAAGTATTCAGCTCCTTAAGTCAGTACTTGGTAGAAGCACCTCTGCCAACAATTACTGCTGTGAGTCTTTTTGTATAGGTTTCCAGTAGCTTTGCACAATGGGATGATGTAATTGTTCCCCATTCTTCCTGGCAAAATTTCTCCAATTCTGACAAGTTCATTGGGAATCGTTGATGGACTGCAATCTTCAAGTCTCACCATAAATTTTCTATTGGATTCAAGTTAGGGCTTTTGGCCACTACAGGACATTTACTTTCTTTTGAAACTACTCCAGTGTGACTTTGGCCTTGTGCTTCAAGTCATTGTCCTGCTGAAATGTGAATTTTCAAGCAAGTTTTCCTCTAGGATGTGGCTGTACTTTTCACCATCCATCTTCCCCTCAATCCTGACAAGCTTCCAGTCCCTGCTGATGAGAAACATCCCCATAACATGATACTGCCACCACCATGCTTGACAGTTGACTGGGTGATGTGCTGTGTTGGGCTTGTGCCAGATGTAGCACTTTGAATTTAGATCAAAAACTCAATTTTTGTCTCGTCTGACCATAAAAACCTTCTGTCACATGTCTACAGTATCGTTTACATGCTTTGTCGCAAACTGTATATGAGATTTAACATGATCCTTTTTCAGCAATGGCTTCTTTCTTGCCACTTGCCCATACAGGCTAGGTTTGTGTAGAGACCAGGATACTGTCAACATATGAACAATGACTCCCATCTCAGATATGGAACTTTGCAAATCTTTCAAAGTCACTGTTGGCTTCACAATGGCATCCTTAACCAGTTTCCTGCTTGCCTGGCTGCTTAGTTTGGAAGGGCAGCCTGATATGGTTACTGACTGGGTGGTATGAAGCACATTCCACTTCTTAATGATGGAGTTCACTGTACTCAAAGGGATAATCAGCGACTCTGAAATTCTCTTGTAATCTTCTCCTGATCTGTGCTTCTCTACCACTTTATCCCTGACTTTTTTGGAAAGCTCCTTGGTTTGTCATATCACTATGTGAAATGTGGCTTGAACAAATGCATTTACTCTGAAGTCAAGTCAAACCACTTTTATTACACACAGACAAAGACCATTCCACTAATTTTGTGACCTTTCAAACTAATCTTTTGCATCTGAACTGATTTAGGGTTGCTATAGCAAAGGGGTTGAATACTCATACAATTGAGAATATTCTAATTTTCTTTGAAAATCTTAACTTACTTACATAATATAAGTGTTTTTTTAGCTTTCCCAGTTTAGAGTAGATTGTGTAGATTTTAAATATAAAGTCCCATTTGAAATGTCATGACTGCAAGCTCAGATGGCAACAAAATGTGGAAACTTTGCAAGAGGGTGAATATATTTGTAAGGCACTGTACACTTAACAAGTAAATATTACTATTAACTTGAATATAAGACTGAGAGAAAAGAAAATACTTGACATTATGATTATAAGTAAAACAATAAAACACCAAAAAACAATTGTCAGATGTTCTAAGTATAACCAGATACTTGTCAAATGTTTATAACAGGAAAACAAATGTTTAGATTAAATATCATAACATTATACATTTATACATATTCTTTACAATGCTCAGATAGTTATCAAATGTTTCTTAAGAAAAAAACTTTATTATATTTTATCTGTTATTTTCAGTAATTAATCTCTGTATGGGTTCGATATATTTGACCAATCTTGCAACCACC
>NW_013668905.1:56478-61586 GCF_000517525.1 Limulus polyphemus | reverse complement strand
TAAAATTTTGAATGCGTGTCAACAAACATGATGACATGGCCTTTCACCCGTGACCCATCTCGAAAGGGTTAATCGATTGTTGGAATAATCAAAAATGCTAATAATTAGAAATGCTAATCAATATACAAGTAATTGATTAAATCACCCTTTTCTACTGAGAAACCATCATCCTTGTATACTAGGTGATTATGGAAAACATGCAGAGACATTGTGTGTGATTTGATCGTGACAGTTTAAGGAAAGAGCCTTTTGGAATGAAAACTATGTGCAGAGCTACTGTTGAGATGCAAGGTCATCATATAAAGCATGAATAGAAGTGGTGACATGAATTGTAACAACATGGTGAGGCTCCAAAAGCATTTAATATAACGTACTTAACCTAAAGCTAAAAATTCATCACTGAACTTTATGCGAGAAAAGGATTGAAATACATACATGATTAACCACTAAGTGTTGAACTGCATTAGATATCACTTAGCAATTCTAAATCTACATACATCTACAATTAGTTCTCTGAAGCCTTCTATATCTTTCCATACACTTTATCTGGATACTCAATCCAAGTAATAAAGATGATTTGATGGAAGCAGCAAGAGACAAAACACTATAATACACATGATCATATCTGTCATTAATTTCTCCATAAATGGGATATATAATTGTTATTACCATCATCACCTGGTTGTTTAAATATTCACTTTACATATCAGTTACACCAATGCAGCTGTAACCAAAAAATGCTCTTTGTCTAACATTGTTAGTTCAAATCCACTAATATTTAAATACATAATTTCACAGAGTGTGTTAAAGCACATTTGTTTACTTTTTATATGTAAAAGTTTGACATATTTATACTGAATATCAATTCATGAAAAAAAAAGACTTTTTATGTTTAATATGTAAAAATCTGTAACACTGCAACATATGCTGTTTCAAGCCATCATGTAGGTGAAAGGTGATGTAAATAAAAAACAATTTAATATACAGCCACATCAATCAATCTACAGCAATATATAAATATTATATAAATGTTCCTTATTTTGGTAAACATTCTAAACAAAGAAATCACCTCTTCTTCGTCTTCCTCTTTTGTCTCCTCTTCCTTTCCAAGTTCAGTGTCCCACGGTTCTGGTTGAGGATCACGTAAATACATGTGGCATGAGTAAAGAGCAAGTATACAACTGATTGGATGATTGAAGTCTTCTTGCAACATCATCAGTGATGCTATCTTGGCAGCATCTGCCAAACAACACCAACAATATGCATCCCATATAACTGGCCAAGTTTCAAAACAACTCTTAAGTAACTATGATTTTGAAAATTCAATTTTAACTTAAGTAACAGAAACAAAGTAATTAATTGCATTTATAACATTTCAATCAAATAATGTTAAAAAGTATTTAACAAACATCTCAGCTACATTTTCTTTTTCCCAAAACAAAAATTATACTTTTCATAAAATTTATTTATCATTTTTTTACATTTTTCAGGTAATATTATAATAACAGTATAGTGAAAAATTTTCAAAAAAGTCTGCATGTCTTGAAAGGTTATGGGCATTTTTGTGCACATTGGATGTACAAATATTCAGTATTTTAGTATTTACACCAGGTACCCACTCAACAACTTTAATACCCAGTTACAAAATCACTACCTAGATCCATCAAAGCAATGACTAATATCAAACTGCATGTATTCTTTTAATTTTTTACTTGGCATTACAACTTTCCAAGGTCGTCTAAATGTAAATATCGAGAACAGAACGTCATGTATGTTTTTTGTATGTTAAGAAATAAAAAATAAAAAAGAATTCACCCAAGCTTTGCTGAATGTTTGTTTTGTTCTCAATGCATTTCTTTTTTTCTGATAGTAGTATAAGTCTTATCCCCACCAGTGATAGCGTACTGCTATTATTTGTTGGATACACATAACATTACGCAGTTGTCAGCTTGCATACCGAGTCTTGCAATGTTATGCAAAAAGCCTACAAACCACTCCATGGGTAATGTACACTCAACTCTGAATTAGCACCTGTCATCGCATATTAGCAAAGTCCTTTGATTGATATGATTTGGGTTTTACTATAACCCATACCATAATCACATAAACTGTGTATCAGAGACAGAAATTAGGATCATGTGATTCGTCAAGCAATAATATCAGACTGTGACACTCATTTGAAGGTTGCTGTAAAATACCTGACTCTAAAGTAAAGGAAGGACCATAGATATTGCAATTTGCAACTAATGGTTTGTGTCATGGTTATGAACCTTTTAAAAAAAAGTAGGTTAGCAGTTGATTTTGTCCATTCATGAAACTACAAAGATCAAGGATAAAAAGTATGTTCAAAATACGACATCCACCTTTTTCATTGTTTCACTGACTATCTATAATTATATATTAGCTTTACCATATTAGGTTATTAGCAGGATTAGGGTTGAACGACAACTTAAACATAAGAAATTTTCAGGACTACGAGTTCTGTGGAAACAACCTTTCTCATGATAGATGCGAATCACAAGCTGTCCAGAATTCCAAGAGTCAAGAGTGTTTCCAATTCTTAAGTTTAATTGTACATTTCCATCACTTCACTGTTCTTTTGAAGCTTTACCAAAAAGTCAGAGGGCTAACTTCTTAACATTTCTGCTATTTAGACTGTACCACACAATATGACTTTTGAACTATTTTTATCATTTCATATCCAGTATACATTTCTTTCTCAATGTTCTCTTTTATCAGAGAATATATCGTGTCTAAAAAGAAAGCTTTGTTTGGAAATATTTTGAACTAATTGCTGAATAAGGCAGAAGCAGGGCAAAATGTTCACTTTGTAGAAGTATCCTAGTCTGTTCTGGCAGTAGCACTTCATCCTTGAGAAAACACTTGAACAATAAACACCCAAGTGTAAAGGATCATTGGACTGGGCCATTGAGTCTGAGACAAACAAGTGTTGGGGATTTTTTCAAGCAGACCAAGAGTCAGCCATATTCTACACAACAGAGAAAAAAAAATCCTATACTTGTTGTGTAAAATTACTTACCTGGACCTCACACCTTTGTCTATGGTAAGGAGTAGTTCATTCTAGGAATTTGTGAACTACATGGAACCAAACTTCTCAGTCCCAAGCTTTACCACCGTTTAAAATCACATCGTGCATTTGTACAATATATAATGGGAGAAAATAGCAAAAGAACTTCAAAACCTTGTTCTCATCTCACTTACCACTGACAACTGGACCTTGCAACAAATGATGCCTATCTAGCAGTTACTGCCCATGTAATGAAGAAGGATTGGGAGATACGAAGCTTGAACTTGGGGACCAAAATCACCCATCAATGCCACATTGCTGAGAACATTTCAAATAACTTAAATAACATTACTAGTGAATGGGGTGTCCCTGACGTTTTTGCTTTTGTGCATGATAATGTACAAATATGGTATCTGCTGTGTCAAGATTGGACGCATACAGCATGGCAAGTTTTGCACACACTATTCAACAGGCAGTCAATGCAGGTCTCACAATGCAAACAGTTTCAAATATGCTTGCTAATACTCATTCCCTTGCAGGATTTTTTTGCAAGTCAAACCCTGCTTTGGTGTCCCTGCAAAAGAAGCAGAAAGAACAGGACCCATCAAATTGTTTGAGACCTATTCAAAACGTAATGACGTCATCTTTACATCAAGTTCATGTAATGCTACTCTTTTTATATGAAATGATCTTATATCTGGGATATATTTTAAGCTTATGAATACAGGCTGAGTGGGATCCACCCAGCTCATAACTATGAAAGTATCCATGAGAGTAATTATAATATAATTTTTGAAAATGTATGCATACCTTCACAAAATTTTGCAGATTCTCAGTAAACATTACAAGGCTTTCAGAAATAAAATATCAGGATTTTAAATTAAGTATTAAGACTTTCAGTAAAGCTTTGTATTTGATCTGTTATTTTCTTTTACGTAACATTATACTTGATTCTCCAGGTTGTAGGTAAGTAATCAAAGTATGATGAAAATAAAGATTGCAAATGCAAAATAAAATGTATAGTATTGTTAGTATTGATCACAAAATTTCAAAATACTTATGGTCAGATATTACACTTTCTCACCTTTTCACACTTATTTTCTCTAGTTATTTTATTGCTAGCAGATGGCTTAGAAATTAGAAGAAACAAAATGAATAGTACTGTCTGTCCTTTTCAGTACAGACAATGACGTTTCAAAGTAAATCTCTTGAGAGTTTCTTCTAATCTTTTTACATCTATTTCCTATGTTTATTCTACTGTTAGCGGCTGAAGTAGAAACCTTCCGAATATAAAGCAATAAATCACCATTCCTGTTTAAGTGTCACTGCACATTGAGTACTTTGACACCTTCAGTACCAAAGAAGCTTTTGCTGTACAATTCCCAGAACTTTACATGCTTTAAAAACACAGTTGGGTAGGATTTATTAACATATTGGCAGTATAATGGTTACAACAAGAATTGTATAAAGTATAATAAAATGCTTATGCTATGGCTTTGTAGAAAAGTCTGAGCCAATCCAATAAACTTGGGAGGTATTTGAGTGTTGGTCGATAAACAGACGTTTCCTTTAGAGTCTATATGAATCCCATCTCTGAAAACACAGTGCGGTAGAAATTATCTGCTTGCTTACACAGTACAGTAGTTGCAACAAAAGTTGTCTAAAGTACTGTATGAAAATGAGAGAAACTATTTATGATATGGCTTTCAACAAAGTTGTATCCAATCCAATAAACTTGGGTAATCTGGATTTAGTGATAATATAGGTGGGAAAGTGCTTAAGAACATCCTGTTTCCTATATATATATATTACTGCTATTTACAAATAAATATTTAAGTTTCAGTTATTTTTCTTAAAACATAGAACAGTAAATAAAAAATATTTGGAAAACAATGATATCCACTATTTACGATGTTTTGAAATTCTTTTTTTTTGCACTCGTGAGTTGTACTTGCTAACCCTCATCGTAAGCCTTGTCCAAATTCACATATGGATGTAGGAAAAAATAATTTTTGCAGACTTTATATATGCATGTTTGAATACCAAAAAATTATAAATGACTATACCTATACCACAAAAA
>NW_013668905.1:37113-56457 GCF_000517525.1 Limulus polyphemus | reverse complement strand
ACCGTTTTAGGTCCTTAAAACCCCGTTTCCTAACTTCGGTTAAACGTACCCTTTTACGGTTCCCAAAACGTTTACTTAACAACTTATTAGGTAGTTAGTTAGGAAAAAATAATTTTTGCAGACTTTATATATGCATGTTTGAATACCAAAAAATTATAAATGACTATACCTATACCACAAAAAATCTATTGTAATTTACCAGGCTTCCTAACTATACTGTACTTGGGTCTAAAAAAATCTAATTTCTGTTCAGAAAATAGCATTGATCATAAAACTTCAAACTCTCCAACAATATAAGAGCTTTTCTCTCATAAATAACTTAGAAAGACTAACATGGAGGAAATGTTGAGCTTTCAACTGGTTATAAACTTATAGGTATAGAATCAGGTGTATATAAACAAGGCTCTCAAATGATGAAGTGGTGGGCGGAGCCAATATAGTGGATACAATAAATATTATGAAAACAAATAGAAAAGGTAAGAGGTTCTTATTCTATATTATAGCTTGCCAATATCAGAAATTTGAGTTTATAATTCATGTGAAACTATAGACATTGTATTGTGGGTATCATAAAATGTAATGTGACCAAACCCAGAAGATAACGTACCAGTGTGACACACACAAAAATTGATATTTAGCAATTTTTCTTTATTTTACTTTCAAATTAAGAAATAAACTAATGTTTAGTAATAAAATTTGAATTCAAATCTACAATTTGATACCAAGTTTGACATACATTCATAAAACAGTAGTGCAATAAAATTTTGAATACAAGTCTACAAATGCAATAACATGCCCTCTGACCCCTAGCTACCCACCTCAATGGGATTTAATATACGTGCCTAATTTTGATTGCATAACTAAACTACACAGGACATATATAAAAAGTTGAATAAGAAATCAAATATTAACTGTCTTGGAAACATCAATATACACGAGTAATATTTTTAATTAACATTTTAACTTTGTTGCAAAAATTGCAGTTTTGCATACATTTACAAAAAGTAATTAGACACAAAACTTCCCAATAATTAAATAACACAAGTTTGAAAAAAAAGGTTAAACTGGAAACCTTGGATACAAAATTCCAGTCGTGATACTTTAAAAACCTTCACAGGCATTATATGGGTTTCACAAATTGTAACATTTTATTACAACATGGGAAAAGTTTGTAGGCTTAATGTAGGTTAATCAAAAATTAAGTATATTTTTGAATATGGTTTAATGGATTAATCTGCAGCAAAACCCAAAATCAAAGCATTCAACATCTAAGTTTCATTTCTAAATATACTTGAATGAAATAGGCAACTATTCCCTCCAGACAATAAAAAGTTTCAGGATTAATAGAAATAACTGTGTCACAGATATGACTAATCAAACCTTACATTACCTTTTCACTGTTCTACCAACTTATTTTGGGTTGGTTATTATGTATTAAATAAAATTGTTGCAGTGCTAGTTTGAGATCCACAGGTTAATCCCTACTTCATCTTATATTGTTTTTATGTTAGAATAATGTAGAACAGGTTTTCAAAAAACTTTGAAAGTTACTGGTATTCTCCACAATAATATCAAATTTTCTTTATTATAAAAATGTGCACTTCAATAATCATCTGGTGGGTTGATAAAAACTAATACATTACTATTCATCAAGCTTAAATTATTTATAATAAGCTATTTACTTAAGTGAAAGTCTTTTTTAACCATGTTTTGAACTTCAAAACATGATATACACATATACATAGATATAACATTGAAAGAATACAAATGGTAATGATACCAGTCTAAAAAGCTTAGCTACAAACAAAGGATCCAAGTCTTGAATTTACTTTATTCAAACAACATACATTACTTCAGAAAAAAATACTATTACTAATGAAACATCAATACTATTAATAAGCAAAATAGAGTGACAATATGCATCTCAACAAGACAGTAAATTTATTGTTTTATCCTTCAATTTTCACAAAACTTGTTCTTCTGTAACAGTAATATTAAGCACAAATAAAGCTAAAATATAAAACTGGTCAACTAATCTGTCCAGAATACAAACCAAATATGGTAAATTACAGCTTAAAATAAAACTACAACAAAATAAAACTATAACATTTTCAGGAATTCTAATTTTCCTAAGAATGTTTTATACTCACACCAGGTAATCACTAGCTACATAACATTGCACTTTACTAAAGATTGAAATTTTCCCCCATTTACAGCATCCCGTGCACAAAATTCTCTGTATTGTAAAATAACACTATTTATCTTCTTTCTGTACAATATTATATGACGACAGGCTATTATTTTAAATAATTTACTTTGTTAAGATACTATTTTCAGTTTGTTTTTATATGTTAATGTTTAATTTTTTATTGCTGCATCTATGAATACAACATAGAGTGGTAATACTTTTTATCTCACTAAGTCCCTATTAAGGGTGTGTAATTCAGAAATAAGCACTTATTAACTTGGCAATCTCAAACATTTTGATAACCAAGTGTAATTACAATATAGAAACACAATGTCAAATGTCACCGATATTAAAGTGCTCGATGAACCAAGTACAATCACTACAATATTGGATCTGGAGGCTCTACAAGAAAGACATGTTCAATATTGTATATTATCCCATAATAACAGCATTATAAAAAAATAGATAAGTAATGTTCTGTCAATTAAAACATTATTTTACAGAAAAAATACATATGTGACAACATGTACATATAATGCGCTTTAGTAAAAATTATTAGCCTCTTTTTTTTCAATAATGAAATGTACCATTCCTAAAAAGTCTTTGAGTAACAAAGGAGAATTTTGCAGAACTTTTGATAATGAATACTTATGTTCTTCCTCTCATCATACATCCTAAAATATAGCGTAGCTTTAATATTTCACATTTAAATGAGTTATATCTTTAATTTTTAAAAAATTAATATATAAAAACAAATCTATAAATTCTGCTGTAATTCCAATGTGAGAGCAAGTTTAAATTGCTCTCATATTAGGTGTTCTTATGCACAGATTCTTTAATATTAATGTAATTTTTTTTTCAACCTTCTCCTCAAAGGTTTTTATTCCCTGCTCCACTTTCAATGGCAGTTTGATCTCTTTTACAATGAATAATGCTTACTTTAGTAATATCTTTATACACATGTACAAATAAAAAAAAATGTTAAGTTATAATTTTCCTATACTGAAAATGTATTTCTGATAAGTGCTCCCTCCACTCACAAGATTCCCCTTTCCTGTTTTGTGCTGCCCTCTATATACAATCTTTTTTATAATGCATGCCACAAGCCTTCTGCACCATCCTATTGGAATCAAAGATTCCAACATGTCTCTCGTGCAAATCATTATGCGTCATCTTTCAAGATATAGGAGAGCACTACTATCACGTGATGCATGTGACTACCTCTAAGCACCACTACTGAACCATCACTTCTACGTTTTAGCAGTAGACATAAGCACCAGAAGATTGTGGGGAGGAGGGTGGGAAGTGTGAGAAGAGGGAAGCACCTATCGGAAATACATTTTCAGTATAGGAAAATTACAAATTCCTATATCATACTTCCCTCTGCTTACAAGATTTGCTAAAATCCCACACTGAAAAGGAGGAGGGATTGGTGCAAGGGAAGAATAGATATATCCCCAAAAGTGACTGAAGGATAATTCTGTAGATGAGAGAAACAGATCAAATGATCTGACAAGGGACACAGCACCACTTCTGAACCAGGTATCTCCTCACCATGAACAACTAGGAACAAACATGGCAGAAAAAGAAGGGAGCACATCTACGTGGGAGAATATAAGTCAGGAAAGTTATCCCGACCAAATAAGCATTTTAACTCAATCCCACAGAAATGAGTAATGGAGAATGTGTTCCACGATGTAGAACGGCTACAGCATGGTGGACCATACTCGGTAAGTCAACTACATCCAAAACCTCCTTGCTGGGTACCAACATCTGCAGGAGCATAGGATGAGGATCGTACCAGCTTCACCTCAAACCCCAAAATCGTGAATGTGAGGAAAACACCGACTCCAGTGCATGACACAGGATTAGTATTGAGCCAGGCATCTGGGAATGTGTCATCCAGTAGCCAACGGAAGTCCATCACATGCAATCAACTCCCACAACCGTGAGACTGGTCCAAAACATCCAAAGGTCAATAACATCCCCATCACAAGAGAGAACGAGGGAGTACCAGGACAGAAACAGAAACATCCCACATATACTCTCCATGACCCACTACACAGAAGGAAAAAATGAGGGAAGATGATGGACAACCCCAAACCTGTGTGAGGACTTAAGTTGATTGGTTCACTCGATATCCAAAACCAGCCTGCAGGGTACCTACATCCGCACAAGGGTAGGATGAGAGCACCAAATTGAGGGGGTGAACTGCATTTAGACATCTCACTCCATGATATGTGTCACTCAATCCAGAGGATTTTATGCCTTCTACATTGGCAGAATACCACTGCCATACTCTGAACTGAATGGTTATAGCCATCTGTGTAGAAACCATCCAGCAGGATGCCTCCATGGTCAACCACCCCAGTGGCTTGGAACTGGCAAATGATAATTGATAAGGACTCCCATACTTCACTGGAAGAAAGGGGGGGAGTGCATTGGGGAGTCCAGAGGAAGGGGTACACCTAGGACAATGCAATGGGTGATCACGAAACCCTATTTGGAAAAGCAGACCCTACCAATTTATTCAATTGAGGCATGGCAGGAATAAGCAGCTATCCCCTTCTGCTTTACTCATGCCGTCCATGGATGGTATGGTTCGGAACAGGCCTATTTATGAAGCAAATATTACAAGGTCATTGACCATAGAGTGATATTGTGAAATGCCCCATCTCGAAGGTGAGCATGCTGAGCAATGGAAAGAGCACTCGAATCAACACGGCATACAGTGCAGATTTGTTTGTGTATGTAAAGAACAACATTCGCCACAGAGCGGGATCCAAGAGACAAAATTCAAAGCAAGGGCTCCTGAAAGAAAAGAAAGCATTATATGACACTTAGCTAGTGTCATAGCCCCACCAAAGTCTGAAGTGTAGCCACAGGTGGTAGGCAATACCTTGAGAAAGCAGGAACTGCGACCTGATTTAAGTTATGGGAGATGAACATCCATGTGCCCGACTGCAGAATCTCCTCCAAAGATCAACGAATATGAGAAGCAAGAGAAAATGTGAGGTGTCAGATTTGATGGGAGATAAGAAGGAACAAAGTATGTTGGGAATGGAACAAGGAGGAATAAGCCAACTATATTAAATGACGAACCTAATTGGTAAGGGTAAAGGAGAAAGATCCTGAGAGGAAGAAAGTTTCCATGCGATAAAGAGACTGAAACAGGAACTCCTGAAGGAAGCCATGTAGGCAATATAACAACAAATGGCATGCACTGGGCATAGAAGTCTATCCAGATCAGGATGAGAGTAGGGAGCAGAAATAAAGGGAAATGGGCAAAAAGGAGGAATTACCCTCGTGAGCCGTCAAATCCTTCGGAAGGAAGGAATTATCCAAATAAAGGAGAAGATAGTTTTGGTGGTACAGTGTGCGAGTAATGTTGATAGCAAATAGATCCGACCAACGTCTCTCGCAGGCCAAGAGGAGAAGGAAATACGACTTAAGGATAGGTGAAACAAAGAGCATGAGGCAATGGGTTCAAATGAAGGTAAAGTAATGTAATGGAGTACCATGTTAATGTCCAATCTGGAAGTCCTGGATGCCTAGGCAGCTGACAGATCCAGAAAGAACAGATCAAAATGGTGAGAACAGGGGAAAGAAAAAACCCTGTGGTAAGGGATAAAACGGAAGGTATAGATAGGGCTGCCCGATATCAAGGAGACCAAACACCCCCTCTCAAAAAGTCACCTAGGAAACTCAGAGGTACCAGCAACTGTAAGATGAGAAGCTGATATACCCTGAGCCAGGGCCCATGTACAAAAAACATACTACTTCTGCTGATATGCAGCCATGGATGAAGGACAAATGAATAAGTTAAATGAGATGCCACCCAGCATGAGAAACCAGATTTCTCAGCCAGAGACTGGACAAGAACCAGGCGTGAAGATGGAAGACATGAAGTGCAGGATGCAGAATCAGTGACTGGGGTTGACGAAAAAAGTTGGGGAATAAAGCAAGGGGTACAGGAGGGAACAACTGTAGCTGGAGTAACTGAGGAAACCATGGTTGAGCATGCCAGTAAGGAGCAATCAGAAGGACTTTATACAGAGTGGTATGGATGAGGGAGACTTCCCAATGAAGTAATTGGATAGGAGGATAAACATAAAGGAACTTGTTTAACCAATCCTGGCTGAAAGTATCTATAGCCAAAGCCCAAGGATGGGAAATCAGGGACCAAAACAAAGGTACCTTATGATTGAGGGTGGTGGTAAATGCACTGATATGAGAAATACCTCACTGATCGCAAAGCCAGCAAAAAACAAGGAGATAAAGGGATTACTCCGTCAAGTAAACCAGGTCAGATCGGGAAAGACAATCTGCAACAAGGTTGAAAGCACCAAGTACATGACATGCCATCAAACAAATGTGATGATCGGGGGCCCAAAAGAGAATATCCAATGTTAGAAAATACAGGGATCTTGACCAGGTGCCACCTTGGTGATTGATATGAGCCACAACTTTTGAATTGTCAGAATGGATCATGACCAGACGATTCTGGAGATGGGAAGAAAGTCCAACGAACAACAAGGAGTTTGGGGACGTTGATACGAAGAGAAAGTTCCCAGACAGATAAATGACCAAAAGCCTCCTGGTGATCGACCCATGCACCCCAGCCCTGAAGGGATGCATCCATGAACAGATGTAAATCTGGCTGCAGAGAAGAAAGCAGGACACCCACCAATGTATGAGCCTTATCCAACCACCATGGAAGATTGTCCACAATGTAGGAAGGAAGGATTATAAGAGTATCCAAGTGATCCCGAGCAAGGTTCCATTGGTTATGGAGAACCCATTGAAGGGATCACATGTGAGCTCAGCCAAAAGGGTATAAGAGGAGTCATAGAAGACCACATCCCCAGAAGCAATAGAACCTCTTGAGCAGAAAGTGAAGGAGCACACGGGGCATTCCAAATGGCCAGATCCATAGAACAGAACCAGAGAGAAGAAGGTTGGGACCAACTGTTATTTTTGTTGAAGAAAACACCCAGATGAATGAGGTACTGGGTAGGATGAAGGAAGGACTTCTCCAATTTCATCAACCAGCCAATCCAAGCAGCTTTGAGAAGGAGCTGACAAGTGTGACAGGCCAACTCCCGAATGGAATGAGCAAGAAAAAGCCAGTCATCCGTGTAAAACTGAAAGTGCAACACCAGGGCATAAAGATGTAGAGCGAAGGTTTACACCACCTGACAGAAAACTTATGGCACCAAAGTCAGCCTAAAGTGTAAGCCTCAAAATTGTTATACCACCCCACAATGGACAAACCGAAGGTAAGGACAAGAATGCTCTGATATGAGAATATGCAGATAAGCATTGGAGAGGGCAGCACAAAATGTTAAAAGCTAATCTTGTGAGAAAGGGAAGTATCATATCAGAACTCATGATTTAAATTATCATATAAGATACTTTTAGGCAGGAACAATAAAAATTAATACACTTTATAATACACCTTCTTGGTAAATTAAGTTCCTGTGTGTACTTAATTTTTCTGTTACTGTTTACATTATCACTTACCTCTATAATTTTGCTTCTTTAAGAAAACATCCATTAAAATGTTGTAGCAGTAGTAGTCTGGAAATATCCCATAGTTGATTCTATCATTCAATATTTTCAGAAGACTGTCATAGTGACCAAATTGTAAAAATGCTCTTATAACAGCACAAGGTGTAGATTCTAACATATGCAGTGTATTGGGTGTTCGACGAAACCTATAAAACAAAAACAATAAAGAAGTTTACCACCGTAAAACAATTTTTTTTACAAGTCGAGAAATATTAAATATATTAAGTTACTGAAAATAAAAAGATTATTAAACAACTTTAGTATACTTATTTCACAACCATATGAAAGATGAGACACTGAGATGTAAACTTCCAGAAAGTATAGTATTAATACAAATAATCCAGGGCAAGTTTTTAATAAGTGGCAAACTAAGACATTCAATATACTTTGCTGTTACAAATAAATGGAGGATTAATCAAATCTAAAAGGCTACTTTAGGCCACTAATCAAAAGTGAAACAGACTCCAGAAATACCCTTCAAGAAAAAGAGTAGCTAACTAACACATATACAGAGGTAAATAAAATGCAGTTTTGCCCACTTACATATTTCCATTTTTATTTCTTATTATCATCAATATTAATGAATGTAAGCATACATTAACTCTTCTGTCACAGTCACTTTAACATACCTGATCTAATTCAAGTTTTTAAAATATTAATGCTTAATTACATTTTAAACTGAAGTCTAAATTGATTTCCATAGATTATTCTCATACAGCAAAATAAGGTAACTACATAGCTGAAAACAACAAACCTTATTTTGTAAGTTTAGCTCAGTGCCTTACTTTCAAGAAAAGTGGTGATTTTGAGGTTGGAAGAAAAATTAAACTGCAAGGGGGTCTGAGGGTACTCCCCCAGTAATGGTTACAAGAAGCAAAGCACACAAGACCCTCAAAATATACACTTAGTATTATCAAATATCATTCTCTTTCTTCTTTAAGATTGAAAGATTTATACTCATTAGTTTTTTAAGTACTTATACTAGTTTATTTGGATGTACTGAATTACAAGAGCTATTTTTTTCTAGCTGAAAATGTTTAACGTATTTTTGCAAATGTGATTATATATTAGACAATTAAGCATACCAGAAATCCTTTACTTTGAGGCTCTTAGTTTTAAGACCTCTAAATGAGCCTTCATTTCTATATGGTGTTCAAAAGCATTTAACCATAATGAGTACAGTTTTAATATCTAATTATCTGAGGAACTGCCCAGTCTTTCCATTTACAGTCTGTTCTATTAACTCCCATTCCTTATAATTTTAATATCTTTAACATCTTAACTCATGACCAAAAACATGTCATGTTGTTTTTCCAACTTCTTGCACAGTTGAATAACATATTTCATGGATGTTAATCTGTACAGGATATTGGTAACAACCAATGAAAGGCCAGCTTGCATATCTGTAACTAATACAATAAAATTTAACTGGAGACAGTAAGATAACTTCCAGATCAACTAGAAAAATTTCAGAACATAAGGTAATATTTGCTGTGGGTTTACATGTTTCCCAAAATCAATGTTAGACAAGGGAAAAATGTAGATTTCTGGTACTAAAATAAATTACAGCAAGTAGTTCCAGCTTACTCCACTTGGTGCCAGTTGCCCAATTATAAAAACTTCCTTTTTTATGTTTGTAGGTATGAATAAATATATCATTCCATTTCATTATCCGTGAATTATCTGAACTAGCTTAATGTACAATAGTTTGTATATACATATTTCATAGTATAGAGGTTATAAGTCATAACCACCATTCTGACATAAAATTATATCATACTGAACACATTAAAGGGATAACATTGTTCATGAATAATTACACAACGAGCAAAATTGGGTGGGTGAACAAAAGTTCTAAATCATAATGATTATCTTTTTAATTCTTTCAGCATGGGCTCGGTTCCTGGGACTGACCTTGTAACCATTTTGTGCTTGTTATAGTTTTCATGATATAAATTTTAAATTAGTAAGCAAATGTTAATGAAATTTGGCAGTAGGCATTACAATGCTTTCATATGCAAAATATTACATTTTTTTTATCAAGTCTTAAGGTATTTAAAGCAATGTTTTTCTCATGCGTTTTTTTCTTTTCACATGTTACCTATCTAACATGCAAAGTAATTTTCATTTTAAGATTAAAAATACTTTTATGCTTCAGAAAATTTTCAAACTTCACATGCACAATTTTTATAATGTCCAGATAGTTATCAAATGTTTCTTAAGAAAAACTTTATATTTTATCTGTTATTTTCAGTAACGAATCTCTGTATGGGTTTGATAGATTTGACTGATCTCGTAACCACCATAAAAAATTAGGAAACATATATACAGATTATGCCTCTTTCATTCTAGAATGACAACAAATTATAACATAAAACATATGTTTAGACTAAATAGCTTAAATCTTATAACATTATACATATTTATTACTTTTATTAAAATGACCTTTCAGCCATGCCTGGCTAACAATACAGAAGTTACAATGACACTGCACACGTGCTCTTATGTTATCTATCCAATAGTATAAAACTGACCTTTAGTCTTTATAAATTGATCTGTTTTGGCTGTGTTTTAGTATACTAGTATTTTGTAAAATACAGTCAAATTTCAATTATTATACATTATATATGCATATAAATTACTGCTATTTAGAAATAAGTTCTTAAACTTATTTTTCTTAAAATATAGAACAGTAAACAAAGAAGTAAAGCAAACAAATATCTCTTCTAGTTACAGCCTTTGTACTCGGTTGCTGCTTGACGTAGGTTGCCAAGGCTTTAAAAAATTTGTACGTGGAGGATATGATACAAAATATTTTTTTGGGTTTTATATATACATTTGAATAACTAAAAAATCACAAATTACAACATCAATAACATAGAATTCCATCATAATATATCAAGCTTAGTAATTAAGCTGTAATTCAGTCTAAAAAATATGAAACTTCGAGCAGACTAAAGACAACTTACCTCCTTGAAATCTTGGTTCGAAAGAGAGAAGGATGGCATCAAAACATGTTAAAATGGCTGAGAAAGCCACTAGGGGGGCATTCCAAGCTTTTGATTGGTTATTCATGTCATATATAGAAGTAAGTGTATATAAGGGAGCATTTCCAAAAATGGAAAGAGGTGGGTGGGGTGCCACTGTGTTTGATATATTACATGAGTTATATCTTAGCAAATAGAAAAGATAAGAGGTTTTTATTTTAAATTCTAGCTTGTCAATATCGATAATTTGAAAAATTAGTTTCATACAAAACTAAAGACTTAGTATTTTGACATCACAAACATCGAATTTGAACAAGTGCTGCATTCAGCATACCACGTAACACACAAAAATCTATGTTTAACTGTGTTTTTATAATATTTACTTTTAAATTAAGAAATTGAGTAATGTATAATACTAAGATTTGGATTATAATCTACAGTTTGATACCAAATGTATTGACATAAATTCATGAAATAGTGGTTCAATAAAATTTTGAATACGAGTCAACAGATGCGATGAAAGGGTTAAAGAAAAAAACTATGAACACTACTACTAAATCCATGGACAGCTTAGTCAGACTGGTGCTTCTTAGTGTTATTTTTTTTGTGCAAGCAAAAAACAGATTTTCATTATGAAAGGATTGTGTTTGATGTTGTATTTTTTTAGTAAATAGAAGAAAAATAAAGTATTTTAATTTCTTCTTACCTACCTACTGATATGTCATAAATATCAAATCTTTCAGTGATAAATACGTCTTACCGTATTATACTGCAGTGCATATTATATATGTGCTTGAGACAAACTTACTGGTATTTCCATATGTAAGGAGACTGTGGCTACAAAGATACATGATAAATGCTTTTTGAAAAATTCCATATACTTGAGCGATCTCCTTAAACTATTAGATTGGCTTAATATAAAACTTTTTGTTATACATTTTTTACTGAAAATGAACAAGTAAAGAATTTGATAGTGTTTTCATATAGAATCACAACCAAATATTAGTATTTATTGAATAACTATAATAGTTAATTTTTTTCAAGTTTAAGAATTTGGCTCAGTCTAGAAATGCATTTATCTCAACAAGAATTTATTATAAGACATACAACAGTTGATCAAATATTACTTCTTTTTCCAAGTCTTTGAATTTAGCACTAAGATTCATGGACAGATGTTACAGAAGTTAACATTTTCTAACACTAAAAATGTATTTCCAATAGGTTACTTACCTCCTGATTTCACCCATAACTATCTTGACCATCATTTACTCTCTAGGCATTGGTAAACTTTTTAAAAGTGCACAAGTCTTTTACGCCCCTATATTTGTTTGTGTCATTGCAACAACATGTGCTGATCATGTGACCACCCTCCACCAATCCCATTGTACCCTCTATACTAGCAGCATATACAAACCCAAACAAAAGCAGCAAAACAGTGGTGAGGATGGATGGGAGGAGGTAAGTATCTATCAGAAATACATTTTCAGTGAAAGCACAAAAACAAATCATCAAGCGGAGAGCGACTGCTATGAAAAAAAGTAGGTGTGCCACAACTAAAATACGAGGCACACCTTTGAGGTATAGCACTACTTCTGGAACAGGTATGCTCTTCACCCAGTAAAGAAGATAAGACACTCAGGGTGGAAACAAATATAATACGTGGCTTGGGCTAGAGGAATGTATATGAATAGGCCAAGTGAGGTATGCCTGGGCAGAAAACATCCACAGGAAGTGCCTTGCAATACAACTTATTTATGTTAAGTGCAGTCCAAAGACAAAAACAACATGAAAGTACCTTGAGTAAGTTTGTAAAATCAACAAGTGTGGTCCATCTGGGCAGAAAAAATCCAGAGGAAGCATCTTCCATAACAGATTTCATGCCATATTGTGTGTATAATATGCAGCATAACAATGATAGATAAAATCAACAAGTGCAGTCCATCTGGGCAAAAACATTCAGGGGAAGTACCTTGGAATGTTATCAAGATAGCCAAGTGAGGTCCACCCAGGGGAAGCCCCTTGGTATACATTGGATTATGTCAAGTGCAGTCCATCTGAGCAAAAAACATCCTGTGAAAGTACCTTGCATAATAGATTTCATGCCATATTATGTTAATAACATGGGTGTTTGAGGGTTGTATGTGTCCGAGAAATTAGTTTAGGTTTCCTACCACTGGTCAATACCATTACCCATCCTGAAATCATATTCACTCCATATGATCAAAAACCAAACATTTTATTTATTGTAATTCCTTTTCTCCTACAATGATTTAGTTCTCTTTTGTAGAACATTCAGCAGAGTAATTTGAATAGTACAGTTTCAAAAAAGGAAAAAAAATTTGGATTTTCTGTCTAGGATAAAATCTAAAAATATTAAGAGCTTCTTTTGAAACTACTTAAGTTCTCATTATAATAATGTCAACAAATGGATTGTGTTTAATACACACCATGCTCACTTCTGGAAATCCATTTTTAAGTACTTTTTTCTGTTTCTTGAACAACAATGACATGCTGATACAGGTGTGCTTTTCTGATCAGTGACTCAGATAGATAGATATATATATATATATATATATACAAGCACAAATGTCTCTCTCTCTCTTTCTTTCTGTGGGTTTGTTCTTTAAAGCCACAAACTCCAAACTCAGGGTACAGATACAACTTTGTACAGGAAATAACATGGGCTATCTGGCCAAAGCCTCAGAGGCTGTTTTGAGGCCACAGTGACCGACATAGCAATTTTTGGCAACTGCCACATCTTTACAGATACAAACTGCAAACTAAGGGTACAGATACAACTTTGTACAGGAAGTAACATGGACTATCTGGCCACAGTCTCAGAGGCTGTTTTGAGGCCACAGTGAAGAACATAGCAATTTTTGGCAATTGCCACATCTGTAAAGATACAAACTCCAAACTCGGGGGAAAGATACAACTCTTTGCAAGAAAAAATATAGACTATGTCACCTCGGTCTCGTAAGCCGTTTTTGAGGCCAAAATGACCAATATAGCAATTTTTGGCAAACATGATGACCAATTGGTTTCATATTGAAAAGGCCAGATTTTTTTTGGTAATGTGTGATCAAGAGAGATATTATTTATGTTTCTTCTCTGTGTGAAGACTTTTCCTAATCATTCTATCCATGATCAATTATGTGTTAAAACTAGTGTTTTCACCAGGTTCCCAGAAACTCAGGTACCTACCTGTTGTGACTGTTACCTGGTTCTAAATTTACTACCGGTTCTTAAAAAAAAGTTACACAAAGTTTAAGCCAAAGTAATGTAAAACAGAGCTGCAGACAAACTATTAAAGAGAAAACAGTAAGCAAAATCAGAAACAAGCAAAAAAGTCATGACACAGAGTGAAGATGAAAGTTGAAGCAATCATAGTGATAGACACTCAGATTAAATTATAGTGGCAAGCCATGAACATTGATTAGCAAGTCATTGATCTTTAAGTTTAACAGTGTACAAAAATCCAAGTACCTTATATATCAAGTTATTAAACCATTCACTATACTCTCAAAATTTGCTTATATCATACTAGCTTTTACCTCTTCCACTGACAATAAAGAATATATAAGACAAAGAATCAGATAAGTATGTAGCAAATTTTGAATAGTTCATTTAAAATTTTTTCTTTGTCAAATGATTATTGGCTGATTCACCACATGTAGTTGGTTCATGGTTACCACCATTTTGTTACATTACATGATCAACATTCTATGAGAAAAATGAGGTCTATCACTCATAGGAAACTTTCAAACCTGTGATTTGTAATAGTAAATACTGTAAAATATTGTATCAATATAAATATGATCTTCCAAAAGTTTCTAAATTTTTTGTATAACTAGGATAACTGGTTTCAACTGCAGCTAGCTGCTGCTTGTCATAATTCAAGGTATTAGGATGCAGCACTCATTGCCATAGAGTCATTGTTTCACTTCACTGCAATTTAAGTGAGAAACTCGCACACTAATCTTAATGGGGAATTATCAGTTTTGTCATTGAAATATTTGAGGTAAGCTCCACCCATCAATTGTGCTAACTTTTGTGATAGCACAGGCACACTCAGCCGTCTTGTAATCTCTCAATGTGTGTTATAATGACAGGCAGCTGTAGATGCCATAATGTCTATACGTACAACCTAAGTGTCGTTGTCATGTATAAATATTGTCTGCACAGTGCAGATATTGTTTAATGACAGTCAGCCAGGGTGAATCGCTAAAGATTACTTTGTTTTGTTACCAGTTATCAATAAATTAATAGTACCCAACTATTGTTGGAAGCTTTATATTTTGATATTAATTTCATGACCACTAAAACAGCACTCATTACTAATTGGTGAAAAGTTAAGAAATGGAGACATGTTTGTTTGAACTTGTTTCAGTACCTCATGCAGAATAGTCAGAACAAATTCAGTAGCCTACACTTTGCAGGCCTATGCTGTAGTATACATGATGGCCGCAAAACGTTTTGGGGTTAACATTTCATTTATAATTACATCATATACTGTTTTCTTTTACTTTTCCATCCAAATACTCATAACTTTTTATTATCAGCAGATTTAGATATGCTTTTGCTAAAAAAATAAAGACAAGATTGCTGTGACGGATTTATTATCATATATATATTTTAATATCGATGTTTGTTTAACTTAATTAATATTTAGAAATGTACATAATGTATACTGTTAAATATGTATTACGAAAACTCCTGCCTATCCTCTAAAGTTGTAAAAGGTTCTCGAGAGTAAGAATCAACAATATATGTGTGTGTACATAAATGCCAGTGTAGCTTTTTATTGTTACGTAATCTGAAATTACCATTTAACCATTTAACTCCAGTGGATTCACATCGGACATTAGTACTTTTACGAAAACATTACTTAACGTCATCGGTGGATACTCAACCTATAATCGGCATGTGATCAGCGAGAACTACAGGGCTAGCTTGCTCCCTGTTAAGTGAATTATTCCTACGTCAACTCAAAATTAACTTGCTCATTGTCAACCCTCGATAAAATATTAAGAAAATTCCAGAGTAGAGAGATAACTTTATATTGTTTGTAAGTTTGTGAAACTTTTGTATATAAATCATTGTTTGTAATAACTGTTATTCTAAATTGTATTGTTGTTTGTATATTAAAACATATTTGTATTAAAAAAGAAAACTGTGTGTATCTATCTTGTTGGCAAATATCGTAAATTGGAAATATATCAGCATATATTTAACTATGAAATTTAAATTATCATTTAGCTTGGTTTCAGACCATTCGAAATTGTAATATGTAACATAATAAATTGGGGGCTCATGTCCAAGATCTGAATCAGAGACAAAATCCCATCTAATTAAAATTTAAATCATAATTCAATTTATATCTATCAGTCCAATATTTGATCATATCTGATTATCAAGATTTTCTTGAATCACCTTCCCTTGAACAACTATAAAAAAATATATAACAAAAATGAATTGCTCAAAATTGCCAAAAGTTTAGTACTAGAAGTCAAAAGATCAATGAGAAAAAATGAATGAAAAAAGAATACTATCGAAATACTAGTCGATGATGATTTGTTGTCTGAGGAAGCATTAGAGGAATACTCTAGTGTACCCACTAGCCAATCAGGGTTGAGTGATAGATAAGTTAGAGATCCAACTACAACTGAAACAACTCAAGCTTGAACAAGCTCGTATCGAAGCTGAAAAAGAAAATAAATGTCTCGAGGCCAAAAAAAAAGCTCACATTGAAGCTGAAAAATAAATTAGGCTGAAAGAAATGGAAATTAGACTCAATTCCGATCAACCAAGGCAAAATGATAACTTTGAACTTAATCAATATGTTAAAGTACCACCATTTAATGAAACTCAAGTTGATAAATATTTCCAAAATTGTGAGAAGGTTGCCCAAACCATGGAATGGCCCACCAAAAAAATGGTCATTATTATTATTACAAAGTGTTTTAACTGATAAAGTACAAGAAGCTTATGCCACTCTCTCTCTAGAAGACTGTATGAATTATGATAAGGTTAAAGCAGCTATTCTCAAAGCATACGTGTTAGTAACAGAGGATTATCACCAAAAGTTTAGAGATTATCTCAAACAAGACAATCAAACTTATATAGAATTTGCCCAGGAAGAAGAGGTTTATTTTGATCGGCGGTGCAATCCTACGCATATTAGCAATAGTTTTGACAAACTAACACAATTATGTCTAATTAAGGAATTTAAATGTTGTGCACATGACAACCTCAAAACTTACTTGGATGAAACGAAAGTTGAAACACTACAGGAAGCAGCCACTATTTCAGATGATTACACTTTAAAACATAAAACCACTTTTCCTAAAAAAACATTCCTACCATCTCAACCTGTATCTGTTCAATCCACTAAAAATGAGGATTCTTCTAAAAATCCAGCTCCTCTAGTTCGAAAACTTCTGACAGTCAGGATAAAACTTCTTTAAAACAATCAGGGCCCATCTGCCATTTTTGTAAAAAACCTAGTCATGTTATGTCCGATTGTTGGTGTTTGAAAAAGAAAAATGAAAAGGAGGCAACACCCAGTGTGTTTGTATCCATATATGGACGTAGTTTCACCATATCACCCGATGTTGTTGATTTGGCCACTGATATAAAGGCTAATGTAATCAGAGAGGAATTTAGACCTTTTGTGTCTGTTGGTTCTGTGCCTTTGACAAATGATACTGGCAATCCCATACCCATACGCATTCTACGTGATACTGGGGCGACTCAGTCATTGTTGTTAGAAGGTATATTGCCTTTAGATTCGACTTCTACCACTGGCGAGTCTCTTATTACTCAGGGTATTGAGGGTGGCTTTGTTAATGTTCCTCTTCATAACATTTATTTGGCATCAGACCTCATTGTGGTTGGAATAAGACCTACTCTGCCAATTAAGGGTATATCATTGTTGTTGGGAAACGATTGGGCTGAGGGAAAAGTAATTGCCAAACCCAAAATGGTTAGTGAGCCGATCACTTTTTCATCTAAGAATGATATTGTCATTGAGGAGAATCCCGATGTGTTCCCTCGTGTGCTGTGACTCTAGCTCAGGCTATGAAATTAAGCCAAAAACAAATGATAGACATGGATTCAGAGAATGATATTATGGATTTGTCTCAGATATTTTTTTGGATCCAACTAGGATCTTGTGGATGATTGTCCTGCTGACAATACCACGGTGAGTGACAATTATGGATGTGAGAGATCTGATTCACCTGGTGAACTTCCATTTACTAAAAGTAAACTGATCGCTGAGCAAGAAAAAGATCTGCAGATCTCTTCACTATTTAAATATGCACGCCCAAAAGATGAACTGGAGAAAGTTCCAAATAGTTATTTTTTTCAAAAACGGTGTGCTTATGAGGAAATGGAGACCACCAGATGTGCCAGCTTCAGAGGACTGGGCTATTGTTTACCAAATCATTGTTCCCAAAGCATATTGTTCTGAAATATTGAAAGTTACCCATGAATTCCCCATGGGAGGTCATTTAAGTGTCAACAAGACATGTGACAAAATTATGAGACATTTCTTTTGGCCAAGAATTAGGCAAGATGTTTCTCTGTTTTGTAAAACTTGTCATACCTGTCAGTTGGTTGGAAAACCTAACCAGAAAATTCCTGTTGCTCCTTTAAAACCTATCCCAGCTTTCAAAAAATGTTTCAGTTGTGTGATTGTGGATTGTGTTGGGCCTTCACCAAAAACTCGATCAGGGAATCAATATTTGTTGACTATCATGTGCGCATCCATTTGATTCCCTGAACCTATCCCTTTGAGAAACATTTCAGCCCAAAAAATTTCTAAAGCTTTCATCAATTTCTTTACTTGGCTTGCCCAAAGAAATTCAGTCTGATCAGGGATAAAATTTTATGTGAGGATTGTTTCAACAAGTTGTTTATCAGCTCAGAGCTAAACAGATCACATCTGGTGCCTACCATCCAGAATCACAAGGTGCTCTTCAGAGATTCCATTCTACCTTGAAAAATATGATGCGGAATTACTGTTTCAATTACAAGAAAGACTGGGATGAAGGAATTAATTTATTATTATTTGCTGTTCACGAGTCAATTCAAGAGTCGTTAGGGTTTAGCCCATTTGAGTTGGTGTTTGGCCATTCAGTACATGGTCCTTTGAAGTTGCTGAAGGAACAATGGTTGGAAGATGATCCAAAACAAATGCACTTGTTGGATTAAATTTCTAAGTTCAGGTTCAAACTCTTAGGTGCTTGTGAATTGGCTCGAGAAAATTTGAAGTCATCCCAAGTTAAAATGAAAATGTTTATAACCACAAGGCTGAAGAGCACAAGTTCCATCCTGGTGACATGGTCTTAGTATTATTACCCACTAAGGGAGATCCACTCAAAAAGAAAAACAAAAGAGGAAGAAAAAGAACGTAAGACTGTTAAACTGCAGTTTACCACTAGGATAGTATGATTTGGAGATAATCCATGTCAAAGGAGATGATAACATTTGTGCTGATGCACTTTCACGTGCTATGTAAATTTTTGGTTATAAGGTTATTTGTATTGATTGTGTTATGTACCATCATGGTTATTGAAGTTTTGTAATCTGTTG
>NW_013668905.1:27268-36240 GCF_000517525.1 Limulus polyphemus | reverse complement strand
GTCATTGGTGGATACTCGACCTGCAATTGGCGTGCGATCAGTGAGAACTACAGGGCTAGCTAGCTCTATGTTAAGTGAATTATACCTATGTCAACTCGAAATTAACTCGCTCATCGTCAACCCTCGATAAGATATCAAGGAAGTTCCAGACTAGAAAGAAGACTTTATATTGCTTGTAACTTTGTGAAACTTTTGTATATAAATCATTGTTTGTAATAACTATTTGTAATAACTGTTATTCTAAATTGTATTGTTGTGTATATATTAAAACATATTTGTATTAAATAAGAAAACTGTGTGTATCTATCTTGTTGGTAAATATCATAAATTGGAGATATATTGGCATATATTTTACTACTAAATGTAAATTATCATTTAGCTCAGTTTCAGATTCGAAATTGTAATATGTAACAATTGCACACAAAGTAAATTAAACTGGGTGGCATCATGGTTCAAATTGTCTTCTGCATGTTAGAAAGTGTTGTGTTGATAGTGGTCAGAAATTTTCAGGAACCTGGATACATTCGCCAGAATTACCCATCTGGGTATCCTGGTAGGATTTTTGGTACCCATTCAAACACCAGTTAAAACGATTTAAAAACTTCGTGGAGCTTTCAATTGCCTCTCTGCTCATAATCTCTTCTTCTTATTATTGTGTATATCAATAAATTTGTATGCAAATTAGGAACTAAATCAGTTAAAGCCATTGTCATCTGAACAAAGCCGGGTACTCTGCTAATATATATATATATATATGTACATATAGTATTATTCAAATATGACTAAGTAATTAAAATATTATACATGACTATAGTTCTTAATTCATATTTTTTTCTGATCACTGCCTTGAATCTAAAAAAACATAAAGCATCCCTACAATCATGCATTCTTTGTGCTTTTGCAATACAGCTTAACTATGTCTTTTGAGTAAGTCTCTCCTCCCATATCTTTTGCTAACTTCACAAGCAAGTTAAATGAGCCACTTTTTTTTTTTTTAAGATGTAACCATAAAAATTATTTCCAAATACTCTTTTTATTTGTAAAATTCTTAACAATTTAAATACAATGTTCACTAAGTTCTGAATAAGTTGCAAAGTACTTGTGCTGGTTGAAGTTACAATACCAGATACTTTGTTGAAAACCTTTGTAACATCTTCAGCATTATTTCTCCTTTGTTAGTACAAAGGAGAAAAATAATTTATCAAACTTCTGAGAGTTGACACACTAGTCTAGATACTACATACTTTTGTCTTTATAAAATGTGAAGCAAGTAGAGCTTAAAAACCCTTATAATAAACTCAGGAATAAAACAAAGTAAATATTACAAACTGTTTTATCATAAATATGTCAAAAACTAAACTGGCATTGGAATGCTACATTGCAACATACTGTTCCACATTAGTTGTATTTTGATTTATTCTTCACCCTAAAAGGGAAAATAACAAAATTTTGCAAAATGAATTATTGAAGAATGTTTTACAGATCACATACCTGTGTATAACACTTTCTAAATGTTCTAATTGCTCTTCCTCTTGTACATGATTAGCAAACTGAAATGCAACAAATAATTACATATCTTGAACATAATCAAAACCTTGCATAAATAAATAAATGTATATAATTACATATTTTTGAAGTACTAAACATTTTGCAGTGGAAACTACAGGGGGTAATATCAAGTTCAAAATCATTAGATATTACATGACTGGATGTGACATCATGAGTTGTAATGATGTGGTGAGGCTCTAAAACCATTTTAACATTACATATTCAACAATACGAAGAAAGAAGTTTTGTAATATTACTCTTTGTTTGTTTACATTTTAACAGCATAACAAAAGATCTCTATTACTAAATTAATCAGCAACTTCAGTTGCTCATTTTGACCAAAAACATATGTAGTATGTAGAGTTTAGTTTCTTTTGTCTGTTTTATTAGTTTAATCAGGTGAAATTTCTTATTTATCAAGAATTTTCACAATTTTTTGCACATATACATTTCTAGACATGTGTGATGTTTTAACAATGGAAGTTTGGTCATGGACTGTCACTACATTACTTTCAATCTAGTAACCTATTCTTTTGACCCACTTCACTTTCATGTTGCATGGACTCATGGGAAAGACTGCTGTATGGTCCATGCCCGCTATATTAGTTAAAGATTAGTCAGTTTTCATTATTGCTGATTTTTTTCTGAAACCTGTGGCATACATGTTATAATTGTACCATCTATGGCACAGGTTTCAGAAAAACAAATCAGCATTTCAACCAATTAATCAAATGCATAGCAATTTCAATAGATGGAAAGACATTGTTGATAGATTTTTAAAACAAGGCATTTACAGCATCATATATTCATATGGGGAAGTATATACTGGACAAACAAAACAATCCTTATCAAAGAGAATAAAAGAATGCAAAGGGCACTGCAAAAGAGGAAAGAAACAAAGTAAGCCTCAGCTAATCATACAAACACAAATCATAACATGCAATGGTTTGCTTCTTTGTTTGTTTTGAATTTTGCACAAAGCTACACGAGGGCTATCTGTGCTAGCCATCCCTAATTTATCAGTGTAAGACTAGAGGGAAGGCAGCTAGTCATCACCACCCACCACCAACTCTTGGGCTACTCTTTTACCATTGAACAGTGGGATTGACCATCACTTATAACAACCCCATGGCTGAAAGAGCTAGCATGTTTGGTGGGAGGGGAATCAAACCTGCGACCCTCAGATTGCGAGTCGAGCACCCTAACCACCTGGCCATGCCAGGCCACATGCAATGGAAAGACTTCAAAATACTGGCTGAAACAAATTTTACAATCAACAGAATATTCCAGAAAGTATGGAATTTCTGGAGTCTAAAAATAATGACAATGATATGAGACCAGTTAAACTACACTAATACTGGTGCTCTTTTTGTAGCAGTGAAAACTGACCAACCCTAAACTATTAAAATGAGCATGGACCATCTACCCTTACACGAGTGGAATATAACAAGAAAAACGGACAGTGAGAAAAGGAAGTAGAGTTTCAAGTTTCTGTTCTACTAGGATGAGTGGGTGGCCCAATTGAAACATAAAGAGATGATTTAAATTTGAACACTTTATTTATTTTGTGTTTTATTAAATTGTTATAATACATCATGCACTCATGCATTATATACATTATCTACTTAACCACTAACCAGCAAGAAGATTCCTTAATTAACGATACTTGATACTTAGCTGTTGGATATCAATGTACACTTCATACTTAGCTGTTGGATACAAGTGTACCTGATACCATCCATGTATGTGCTATAAAAATACTTGATACTTAGCTGTTGGATACAAGTGTACCTGAAACCATCCAAGTATGTGCTATAAAAATACTTGATACTTACCTATTGGATACCAGTGTACATAACAACCACCCAAATGCATGGTATAAACATACTTGTTAACACTGTATAAAAAGTTTAACAGGTTTCTGTGAATACAGCCACAAGGATGTCTTTTGTTCTGTACTGTATCTTTAAATTGATAAAGATTCTCAAATTTTCCAAACAGATACAACATAGTAAATACTAGTAATTCCCTCAACCTAAAGGAATAAATATTTCCAACTGTTTTATCCATAAACGTAAATAGAATATTTTTCATTATTCATCAACCAAATATTTACATGCCATTGTCAAATGAAAAGATTGCATATTCAAACTATATGTTTTAACACTTTGTCATTCTATTTTATCCAAAAAAATATTATTATGAAAATTTATATTTAATGAATGAGGTTCGTTAAAGTAGTGAAATATGAAGGAGCTTAAATATACAATTTCAAAATATATTAAGTGAAATCTACCATACATACCAGGTCAATATCAACAGCACTCACTTTTCTTTTACTTGAAAATTTTTTATCAAGTTCTGCTAAATATTCTTCTGTAAATAAATATAAATCAAGAACAAATATAATCATAATTATTTAAACAAAATCAACAATAATATAAGGATAAAAAGTTAGCAAAATAATTAAAGGTGGAAAATACTTTGCATTTTACACAAGCAAGTCTACTTATAATTTAATGTCAAATGATTTACACTTTCAGCATAACTATTTCTCAAAGTGTTATCAAAAAATTGTATTGACAAGGCTAACAAGAAATATTTCCTTTTTCATACTACCCATTGTTCATTTTACCATACAGAAAACATATGCATACACAAAAAAGTTTTCAAAACAAAAAATATTTGAATTAAAATACATATTAACCATATAACTTGCATAATCATAGCTCTTTTCACATGCAGCTGAAACTCTGGTGGTTTTTTGTGTTGCATCTGTACTCTATACAACATCATTGATCCATGTGGTCTCAATCCAAGCTAAATAACCAAAATGCAATCATTCTGTCTGAGTTCCAACACTAAGTACTTTCTCAATGAATATTAATATCCAGAGTTAATACTTCACAGCAAGCAATTTACAAAGTACAACTTTGACCTATGATTACAGCTGGACAATTTAATTAAATGATATAGTTGGTTACCTATATGTAGTGATTACTTCGATTAGTGTCACATTACTATTAAATCAATTAACTAAAAGTTAAAAATTTCCTAACCTGAAATAGTATTGTCAATAAAAATGGTGAACAGAGACAGTGAAAGGATGAATCAAGCAGTACAATATGAAAAACTGTCTGTCAAGTACAGAACAGACAATCCCACATGCAAAGACAAAGGGACAACCCTCTCAGTTGACAAAAGGAATTTGCAAAAAAAAAATGCCAGCCAGCAGAGAAAAGGAAACCAAGACAGAGCTAGCCAATAAGATGTTATCAACAGGAGGAGACAATCAGTGTTATGGTACATTGCCAAGATATATGGGGGAAGGCAGATAGCAAAAAAGATAGACAAAAAAGAAGGGAAGATAATACAAGCTGAGGGTGTCCACAGCCCAAGCAGCTGAGGTGACATTCCATGACTGTCAGACAAAATGAAGAAGGATGAGCACAAATGAGATGCAAAGAAATAAGGATTCCAAGGTGGATGAAATATATAATAAGAGTCAGGAACAACCAAACAAAGAAGATCAGCCACCCCAAATGAACAGCTTTTTGAGGTAGAAGGGATGTGGCTGTAGAAGAGGTCTACTGAGTAAAAATGAAAAGTAGCCAAATATCCAGAAAGGAATGTAAACAAAAGCTGAGACTGTGGATGCGTTGAGCATAAGACATCATGACCTGGCTGAAAATATAAGGAGCAAAAACCATGTCAAAGAGTAGAGCCTGAAAACTGCATACTGTATCATGATGGGCAAACCAAAGGAAACATCATGAAGATGGGGTTATTGGAATGTGAAGAAAGACGTCCGAGATACTGACCATCTTCATCCAAAGAAACACAACCTTTTAAGAGGAAAAAACCCCTTCAACTGAAACTGGGGAATCATCAGAAGTGGTTCAGAAAATAAATGCAATGATGGGATGTTAGTCCCCATTACTTATGGGGACAATGAAGAGATGAGAACAGCAACCTGGAAAGGGGTGAGTGATTTTCTATATGGCATCCAAAACATTGAGTGCTCAAGACAGTGGAGGTGCTGCGGATCGGAAGGTGGAGAAAAAACAATGGGGAAAGGGGAAGGGAAGTGAAAAGAGAGACAATAGATAAGAACAACCCGAGTGACCCAATGATCATTCGTAAAGTAAGTCCACAGATTAGCACAGAAGAAAAGAAGAGTCTTCACAGCACCCAAGCCAGCATGATACAAAGAGAGGTAATAACTAGCAGACAAAGGCTAACCCTCTGGGATAGAGGATGGCAAGAGGAAAAGTGAGAGAGAACAAGGATACATGGGCCAAGGAACAAGTTATGATGCATGAGAACAAGCAAGAAAGGAGAGTAAAGAAATGAGAAAAAACTTATGTCAAGCAGCTTCCACCCAAGGCTACAAGGTGAGAGGAACACCCCAAAGATTTCATGGCAAGTGAATCAAGTAAAATGCAAGCCACATAAGAGAGAATTGAAAAGGGTAAAAAGACAGAGAAAAGGGTGACCTGTCTGAATAACTCTGAACTTCACAGAAACCACGTGAGAAGAGAGAGGATCAATGACAAGACCCTGGAATACTGAAGAATACTGGATACAAATGGTCAACCCCAACGAAGGCAGAAGAGATTCCAGGAATTGAGGATCCAAGAAGGCAGAATGGGAATGATCATAAGTCATATTAAACCCTTTCCATACAGGTTGTAATCAGAGCTCATGTCATCACATTTTGTAGATTTACATTCAACATTTTATTAAACTACTATCTTATGAATTTATGTCCACAAATTTGGAATCAAATTGTAGTTTCTCATTCAAGTTTTAGTATTATACATTTTTATTTCTTAGTTCAAAAGTAAATATTAAAAAAAATTGCTAAATGTCACATAATATATTGTCTTCTGCATTTGCTCAGTTTGTATCGTGGGTGTCATAAAATTTAAAGTCTACAGTTTTTAATGAATTAGAAACTCAAATTACCAATACTGACAAGCTACAATATAAAAAAAAACTACTACCCTTTCCATTTGTTGAGATATCACTATATTTAGTGAACCCACCACAGTGGCTCTGCCCACCTCTTTCTCTTTTGAAAATACTTGTATACCTACATGTACTTCTCTCAATTACTTGTTTACAACCAATCACAAGTACTCATTTTAAGCTACATAATTTTGTCAGCCTTTCTAAAGTAATTACAATGGTAAAGCTATTATTACCAATGCAGAATATGAAGAGTGGTGATCAGGGTAATATGCTGATCAGAAATGAGATTTTTAGACCCAAATACAGCTTAGTTAGGAAGCATGATAAGAATCAGTGGAATTTTGTGGTATTGGTGTTGTAATATATATTTTTTTGTTATTTCATAATGCATATAAAAAAGCTCCACAAATTATTTTTTACATCCTCCACGTGCAAAATTCAACAAAGCTCAGCAAGGGTTACACACGAGTACAAAAAACATAGTAAGTGTTAGAGATCGTTGTTTTCTATACATTTTTTTATTTATTGTTCTATGTTTTAAGAAAAAATAAATGAAAATTAAGAATTTATTTGGAAATAGTAATAATATATAAATATATGTAATGTATGGCACCCAAAATGTGGTTATACTTTACAAAATACTCATATACTAGTACTAAGACTAAGAAGAGTAAGACATTCATATTTTGCAAAGGCCAGTTTTAATGCTATTCAATACGGTAATGTGAGCTGCATGTGCATGCATAACTTACAACTTGTGAAGCAGGATTATTAGTTAGATACTGTTCAAGGGTCAATGAAACAAAAATTAACTAGATGTATACTGTTATGAGATGTAAGCTATTTATAATAAACACTTGTGGTTTCTTGTTACAATATGCAAGTCATTCTGGAAAGAAAAAAAGGTTATTTTAGTTTTATTTCCTAATTTTTATGGTGGTTAAGAGGACAGTCAAATCAACCAACCCTAAAAAGAGTTAAGGTAGAGAAAATAACAGATAAAATATACAGTTTTTCTAGAAAAATGTCTGATTGTTATTTAGGAGTTTACAGAGATTATGCAAATAAAATTTGACAATTTTCAGATGAAGAAAAGTATTATTAATCTTAAAATCAAAATCACTATGCATGTTAGATAGTCATAATTCCAAAAGAAAAATTTCACGAGCAAATATTTATTTAAAAAACCTGATATTTTGTGCCGGAAAGCCTTATTATATTTACTGATAATCTGTGAAATCTAATTAAGACACATGTATATTATCAAATTTATATTATGACTACTCTCATGGTTACTTTGGTGGTTTATGTACTAGGTGCAATTCACCCAGTCCTGTAGTCAAAATGTTCAAGAAATCATGGAAATGAGGAGGATAAGGCAGGGAAGGGTGGGAAGAATGCTGAGACAAGATCCCAGCATGGATACTAAAGTCAAGTGAAGGGAGGAAGAATAAAGCTACAGCATGAATATATGGAATAAAGATTTTGAAGAAACATAGGACATAGGAGAAAGGGAAAGCATAACCCAATACTATCAGCATAGAGAGAAGAATGATGTGTTCTTCAACAGAGAACAATGCAGCCAGAGCAAAACCAGGCAGTGGAAATAGCTGTACAAAAATGTCCACTTCATGGCTGAGCTCAAGTAACAGAGGAACTGATGAAATTGTGAAAACTGGTGGTAACATCTTCCACAGACAAAGAACCTCTAGTAACAATAAGCACGATAAAAGCTGTGAGGATTTTCAAGACATAGAAACGTATGATGCCTCGAATTCTGCAAACAACCCTAGTAGAGAATATTAACTAGTCTCATTACATATGAAATTTTGGCTTTGTAAACAGACCTAGAACATCAGGAGGATAAAGTCACAGACACATGAGTTGACAGAATACCACTCTTCAGAAATGAAGAACAGTGAGAAACAGAATCATAAACCTCGTCAAAGTTGAAAACAAAGAAACAGAAAAATAGTAACTACAATAATAAGGAATAAAAAATTGAATAGATCATGAAGATTCATGCAAAATCCTTCAAAATTGAAGAGCAAAATTAAACATGTCTGATAACAGCAGTGCTAAATTTGAGAATTAAGTCAATTTTGAGTACAAGTACTTATGGTTATCTACTGTATATAGAGGGTGTGTCACCCTTCTATTAGTGGATGGCTATTTCATCATGTACTGCTACAATTCATGTCAAAATATGTGATTTAGGCGGGAGATAGTGGCATGGACAAAATCTCAATTACAAGTGCGTGAAAAATAGTTATTACGTGCAGAGAGGTAAATGGATCATTTCAGAATAAATGTTTCAGGTTGTTACTGTTTTTAATTATTCCAACAATCAATTAACCCTCTCTTCCCAGGTACCCTTTACTATGCATGACACAAGGTTTTAGCATCTTACATTCAAAATTTTATTAAAATACTTTTTGTTTATGTTATAA
>NW_013668905.1:23850-26824 GCF_000517525.1 Limulus polyphemus | reverse complement strand
TAGATTAGGTAAAATAAATCATAATAATAATAATATAATTAAAATGGTTCACGAGGCATGCACGCGAGCGGCTTGTGGTTAATGTAAATCGATAGCATAATGTGAGCTACACGTTCCCCGAGTGATTTACAACTTATAATGGTGCGGATAGCAGTTTGACACAGTTCAAAGGGCAATAAAACAATAAAATTTAATTATAAATAGATGTACAATGTTACAAACTTAGAGCCACTTAGGATGGATGAATGTAGTTTCATGTTACAATTTGAAGTCATTCTAGGAAGAAAAGAAGGTTAATTTAGGTTTATTTCGATTTTTTTATGTTGGTGGTTATGAGCTCGGTTGAATTGACCAATTCCATTTTGAGATAGGGTAGAGAAAATAACATATAAACTATAAGTAAAAAAAAAACGTTTGGAATGCATTTAGGAGGTTTTAGGGACTACACAAAGGAAATTTGAAATTTTTGAGATGACAAAAATTATTTTTTATTTTAACATGAAAATTACTTTGCACACAGACTATTTAAAACAAATACTCAATATATTTATGGACAAATCTTTTTTTATTTTATTAAAAATACTTCACTAAGAAATGTGACTTTTTGTATGTGAAAGACTTCTAATATTAACTGAAAGACTGCCAATTTCGTGAAGATATACCAAATATATATAGTTATAAGTATTAAACTTATAAAGACTTTTAAACGAGTACAAAAGTTCATTTGACTCAGTCAAATTGACTAATCCTGTGTTGAGAGAGTTAATCAAAGTTCTAATTATTAGTGTTTCCAATTATTACTGTTTCTTACTATTCTAGTAATCAATTAATCAAAATTATGATAAATCGACTGTCACAAAAATAATTAACTAATCAATAATAGGATTTCTGATTATTCCACCTATCCATGTAATCAAATTATTGATATTATGTTTGTTTGTTGTTAAGGGCAAAGCTACATAAAATGCTTTCTGTTTCTTTTACTTCAAATTTGTTCAGCTTCGGTGATTTCAAGGGGGGGGGGGAGAATTCATAATTTGAGGAACTTCGGTTTGATTCCCATTTTCACTAAACCTTTTCACCCTGTTTTTGTTATGAAAAAATAAGTAAGGCTATCTTCCATTGCTAATAATTTTGAACTGCTCACTAGAGGGAAGACAACTGGCTAGTAGGACCTACTTCTTCTTTTTTTTATTATTATACAGCATCAGTTGACAAACACTGTACTAATCCATTATTGGGGTCATTGATTAATCAATTAGCAAATACTGCTAACTGTCCAGCTTTATTTGTGACACAATACCACACACATTAGTATGTATAATACTATATGAAAATAAAATTCTCTGAAGGATTTGCTTTTTTGTTACACAGTAGTATTCTTTTACAACTTACAAGACATGTATAAATCTGATAAGTTTAAAGCAACAATACACAGGTTTATTTTCACTGATTTACCTACTTTCTAGTATTACGTAATTTTTCAGAGCTTTCCAAATGTATTTTTAGTTTTGTTATGTCAAACATCACACACATACAATGAAAGGGAAATATAATTTTTAATTAACTCTAATGATTATATTGATAACAAATCATACCCATATTTAACTCTTTGAAAACTGTGCTTTTCAATCTTTCTTTCCATGCTTCTTCACAATAATAGCTTGAAGATAACAAATGTCGTAAGCCTACAAAAATATGGGGAAAAAACATTACCAACAAAACTAATTCAATATTGTACTATAAATAGCATTATTATAAGAATGAAATAAAAAAAATGAAATTATAATATAAAGTATCACATAGCAAGAAATAAGTACATTCAATCACTATTTTTACAACAAAATTGGAATAATTCCCAGTAGTAAAAATGGAATGAAGCTGTTTACATGCAAATGGTGTATAATTTAGAAAATAACAGTTTAACATTTAGTGATTATATTGTACACCACCAACTCTTCAGAAAAGTAAGTATCTAAAACTACCCTGTATTTTTCAAGAAATCATTTCCCTCTTAAACTCTTGTAAAGTGCTGGTCTCAACTAATAATGACAGCAACATATTATACAAGTCAATCACTTTGTTAGAAAATATAACTTTCTTAACTTGGACCTATCTTGTCTTTTCCAAATATTGAGGGATGGCCAGAGAGGAAGCAAAAGAGGTTGGCACTCCTGAAGATAATGAAGGAGTGAAAACTAAGGCTGATCAGGCCAGTATGGCACAACAAGAAGAACTCAACAGGACGAGGAACAAATCACTGCAAGAACCTTGGATAACAGATGAATCAGAAGGAATGTGTAAAGTTGAAGACCCATCCAATCCTGGCTGACAGCATCTATGCCTGAGGGTGAGGGACAGGATAACAGAAGGACAGGAGACGGGAATTCTAATAAGTATAATAAGCATCGATGTGAGACATCCCAAGACAAGAACAAATCTAACGAAAAACTTGTGTTGGGGCGAGATAGCTGATCAGCCACTAAATTTATAACACCTGGAACATGACAAGCAAGGCGAACAATCTGATCATTGTGGGCTCAAAAGAGAAGATCCAATGTCTGAAAACAAAAAGATCTGGAGTGAGCAAACCCTTGGTTCAAAATATAGGAGATTACAGTGGAATTGTGAGTGAAGCATTATCACCTTCCCTTGCAACAATTCAAAAGGCAGAGACATAGCTCACTGAACTGCTAGAAGCTCTAAAAGATTAATGTGGGGAGAAGATTCCTCTTCTGTCCAGAGGCCCTTGAATTCCATATCCCCTACACAAGCTCTCTATCCCTGGAGAGAAACATCTATTAAAAGATGTATCTCTGGATGTTGGGGTGGAAGAGGGACACCTGCTGTTGTGTTGTCCTTGTTCAACCACCAGCAAAGATCGAGCAGACAATCCAGCAAATGTTCCATTGGTCCTGTAATGACCACTAAAGGGAACATATGTGGGCCCAACCCAAAGGAATGAGTGATTCCA
>NW_013668905.1:5347-22869 GCF_000517525.1 Limulus polyphemus | reverse complement strand
TTTAGTAATTATGAATTTATTATGAATAAACATTTAACTTGAAAATATCCATGTAAATACACTAGTCAAAATGTTCCCGGTAATTTTTTAATTTCTAGCCAGTCATTCAAAAATATTTCTTCCTGATGATCAAAGCCTGCATCATACTCAGAATCACTATCTGTACCAAGAGAAATAACATTTGAGTCTACAGCAAACACTTGTTTAATGATTCTCCAGATATATATTTCCACCCAGTAATGACTGGTGTAATATATAAAATTGATAAACATTAGATCTAGGCCTATACTCTAGCATTATATCTCAAATTAAAAACCCATATGGCCTGAACCTAAATGTAAAAGGGCTAAAGCATAAAGCCAGCAATAGAAATGTGTGTTGCTTGCATACAAGTTTACAGTAAAGTGGTAACATCACCTACATTCAGACATCATTCAATTACGGTAAAACCTGTGAGAGTTACTGTGCTGTGTATTATTAGAAGATAGGGATTTTTTTTATAACTCCAGAAATTATGATATATACATTTATGTAAATTCAGTCAAGTGAAAACCTACATGTGAAGTCAGAATGACGATACTGTCAGATGTGAAAGGTAGGAATGAGGTTGAAGGAGTATGGATCGTGATAGAGGTAGAGGATTGGAGAAGTTTCAATAGAAGGAACCATGGTTGAAGCAGCCAATATAGAGCTAGCAGGAGGAATTGACAAAGAGTGCATGAGGTAAATAACACGAGGGAGAAGACAAATAGGAGGGTAGTCATGGAGAAAGTAGTTGGGTCAGTCCTAACTGAATGCATCCACAGCTAGAACTGATTGATGAGGAACTGTGGACCAGAAAAAGTAGAAATCTGGTGTGCAGATGAGTGGCAGATGCATCTATGATAGTGCTCAGTTGAGAGCACAGCCTCTTGAACACCAGAGAATCGAGACATCACTTTTTATGGTAATAGCTTGTCGGATCTTGAGAAGTGATCAGTAACGAAATTATGAGTATCCAGAATAGGATAGGACACCACATAAGTCATAGTGGTAGAGAATGGACCCAGAAAAGAAAATAGTGTGTGTGGAAACAGAAAGAAAGAGACTTAGCAACCTCTTGGTAATTGATATAGGAAACAAGTGTAGAGTTGTCTGTAAGGATCAGAACTAACTGTCCACAAACAATCATAAGAAAATTATCCTTGCTCAAAATACTGCCAAAGAGGAGCTTCCTCTATGGTATTGGTTTTGTTGAGCCACCAGGTGAAGTCTGTGAGTAACAAAAAAGAATGGTGGTGGAAAAGGGATCCTGAGCAAGGTTCCAGTCATCATGCAGAGTGCATTGTAGACAACACAAATAAGCATGACTCAAGGGGATAATGAAAGCTCAAGTCCCCAAAATAGAGAGAAACTCCTACACAATGAAAGGAGGAGAGGATATAGCATAGAAAACTAAATGTTCCACATCTCTCAAATGAAGAGGACAAGGCAGGGCATTATGGAAATGCAAGTTGAAACATACCCAAATGAAGAAGATACTGAACTGGGTGTGAAATGCAACTTTTCTAGGTGGACCAACCAACCCAGATGCACTGCCTCCCAGTGGAGGAGAAAAGAATGGCTGAAGGAGGATTGTTGGAATGGAGTCAACTGTGAAACTAAGCATTTGACACATCTACCTCAGTCATCCAAAGATCTGGAGCAAGTAACCACAGTAGGGTGAGAAAAGTCTCCCTGGTAAATCGAGGGAGGTTGAGAAACCGACTAAGACTGGAAATATCTATGACTGGATGCCAATCCCCTGATTCCTTGGGAACAATGAAAAGATGGGAATTGAATCCTGGAAACAGATTATAAACCCATTTGATAGTCTTTAGCCATTAGGTACAATACTGCCATTGGCAGATTCTAAGAAATAAAATCCCTCAGTACAGGAAAAGTAATAGGTACAGGAAACAGTGGAGGAGAAGATGAAAGAAAGAAGGGGTAAGACGTTCTGCCAGATTACAGTGTAACCAACAATAAGCCACAAATGGAGGACAAAGGTCCACAAATCAAAATAAACTTGCCCTACTGACCCTGAGCCTATAGGACAGTCCACCAAAACTGACATTACCAAAGTCTATAAGCAGTGGAATGATGGATAAAGACAGAAGAATGGGAAGTAGAGACAGGGAGAGGAGAGAAAGCAGGAGGATGGGAGACAGAATGAGGTAAAGAAGGAGCAAGGGAAAGACAAGAATCCAGTGAGGATAAGGAATAACATTGGCATATGAACCCAACATGTGACTCCAGAGAAACAGGCACTCCAATAAAATCACACTGGCAAAAGAAAGGAGTCAAATGAAGATATGTATCAGAGATAAAGTGGAGGCAAATGCACTTGAGTAAAAAAAGCAATTAGCTCCAACAAATCCTAGCAACAGGTCAACCAAATATGAAGTGATAAGTCTGAGGAAGATAAGTGAATGAGTATCCACAGAAAACCCCTCAGAGAAATGGTGGATTAGCATGGAAAGAAGGTGAATGGAGAAAAATAACATAAGATGAAGGAGGGAAAAATGAAGACTAAGAAAGTTGAACAAAAGACAAAGGATCTGAAAAAGACTCCAGAGTTTAAAAGAGTCTAAGAAAGGTAAATACAGCTGTATGTGATGCCCAAACATACAAGGTAACAAAGGGAGAAGGACAAGGAATGCATCCACCACAGTTGAGACAAAACTAATCAAATACGGGCTAGCATACTTGGAGAGGAAGTAAAAAACACAAAAGGAAAAAGTAGGGAACAATATACAAAGTCAAGGAGAGAAAGAAACATATCTGAGAAACTTTTCCCAAAATTACAAAAAAGGGTAAGGTAGAATCAAGACAAAGTGGGTATAAGATAAGGAAAATGTAGATGTTGGGAAAAAACCAGCAAAAAACCATTCTGTCACAAATAGGAAAAACTGTCAAATATATTTCAGGTTCAAACGAAGGTCTAGGCCACATGAAAAAATCCACCACCTACCACACAAAAGCCATCATTTTCTCAACAGACAAAGAAAAACCTGACTGCATTTTAGTTGTTAGTCTAGCATGAACAACATTTTGTTGTCCCACACCAGACAAAGTGGAAGTTAGTTAATGACACTTGTAATATAAAAATGTAGACATAAAAAGCCAAAAAATCTTCAGGTGCGGAAAATGTTGGAAAACGAAACCCCAACAATAAATATTCCCACAACAGTCTATGCCTTTGGAAATATTTCGACAAAAAAATGCTTATATCTAAAAAGTTTACCATAGAAAAAAAAGATATCATTACACACGAGTGCTAAATTGAGAAGTGATAATTGAATATCAGTATAGAGGGAGCTAAGCCATGCTAGAAGAATGTGACTCACACTTATTGGTGGAGGGTTGTCACATGCACATTTGCATGCAACAGCACAGCAATATCACACAGAAATGCATGATCTTAGGTGGAAGTGTCAAGGCTAGTGGCAAGTGAAAATTCTGCATATAGAAGGCAAAAATGAATCAGGAAAGCTAATATGTGAGAAGAGGTAAGACATCATATCGAAATATTGCTTTCCTCAACTTGTGTTCTGGTGGAAGTTGTGACAGACACTGGCAAGTCTGGAACACTGAACTTTATAATCACAGGGCAAACACTACCAATTCTGCAACCCCTCCCATGATTCTGAAGCAGTATTCTTAATTCACTTTTTCATGCCAGCCATTTAACATTAACTTAAGTCATTTGCCTATTTATATGAACAGAATCTCAGTTTAACTATGACTAGTGCTACTACATATCCATTGTAGGGATCAGTGAAAAGTGAAAACAAGTATGACTGTACTCACATGCTGCTTAGACAAATCCTAGTAAGTAATAATGCTAATACATACAAGTTGTTTGTCTTACTGATTTTTCACCACACATGTTTGACAGTTTATTCCAGTATTGTAAAATTTCTGCACATTAAATTCACATGTTGTTTTTCCACAGAATTTCTTGTTACATACATAGCACATTTTAATAAACCACAAAAAAATAAACTGAATATACTTAAGAGTAGATGTAACAAGAGATACTGGTTTAAATTAACAATTTTATTTTATGTAATACAACATGAAAAGTGTTACAAGCATCCTTTATTAATTCATTCCCTAATGGTTTTCAAACTTTGTAAGATAAAGTTATGCCTATCAAAAGTTATTTTATAAAATAAATTGAGTTATTCTAATTTTTAAGTTGTTTTACTTTAAATTTAATCTACTTGAAGAATATTCAAAATACAAGATTTTTACTTTAGCTAAGTAAATATTTGACTACTAAAAATTATTTAGGATTATTTGTTTCCCTTGGTTACAAATAATTTGAGCAACTACATAGATATAGGTACAACAATTAAGGCTCAAATTATCATAAACAAACTTTTTAACATGTAAAATAATACTGAATTATCTGGAACAAGTCTGGAAAACTATACACACTACACAGTAATGATGTAGTGTGTATACTTTTCAATACGAATTTTGTTTCTAAGTATTAAACAGTGCAGTTGCCTTGCATGTATGATAGATTTGCATGTACAAAGTTTAAAATTAAAAAGTAACTAATTCTAACTCATTGTGCCTCAAGTCTGAAGATAGGGTTTTCTCTGGCTTTTGATATTTTTTGCAACTTAATAAAAGCTATAAAGTCCATTTTATTTGTTAATTCTGAATATATTTCAATAATTTTAACACCAAAATATTTTAGAATCTATATTATGTCATTTTCTAACATTTATTTAGTGTAATTCATGAGGAAAAAATTTCATATTTTCAATTCTACACAGCTGCAGATAATTGTCTGTATACGAAACAACCCACTTCTTGATTTTCTGTAGAATTTTTCTCCCCATCCCAAAGAAATCCTTTATTTCTGCCTATCACCCCTTGAGAACATATTATACTATTGTTGATTTTCAAGCACTTCCCTTAATTTTTGTACAGAACTTGGACCTTGGTTGAAATCTTATTGTGGGTCCACATCAAGTGGTTTGATCATTTACTAATAAAAAAAACAGCTATAAAGAAATTTCCAATATCATTGGATACTAAGAATAAAACAAGAATTAATCTATCATGTAATAGTAAATATATAGGTTTCATTTTGTTATAGTTTCTACACTTGCAGTTCATTTCATTTGTGAACTGTAAAAATATTTGTGGGTTTGAAAGCTATAGAAATTTTCTTCAATAAGAAGTCAGATAACTTTGGATAAGATAAACTTGTACATTTTATAGATGGATTGAATGGATAATAAAGAAAAGTATTACAAGTTTAACAGAGTAACAAATGTACAATATTTGAAGAAAATTTTGTGCTCATCAGGTACAAGTAGTATACATAAATACACCAAGATAAACGCACAACATTAAGCAAAGTCACACAAATGGGGATTTCTTACTTTTTAATAAAGATATATTGTTGATGCCTGGTTTTTTTTTGTGGTGTTATTGAGTTGTAATGTTTGTAAACATGAGTTGTTTATTATTATGTTTATCAAATAAGATTAGTTAAGTTTCCTGTTTGGTGACATGGAGAGTATGGTAGCTGACTGCAAAATTTTTGACAACTGAAACTGTTATTGATATCATTTTTATATTTATGTTGTTCACAAACAATGTATAATTGATTTTTTTTGGAACAAAAAGTTATAATTTTCCTATACTGAAAATGCATTTCCAATAGGTACTTTTCTCATTTTGTGCTACCCTCGAACTTTTTTATAATGCATGTCACAAGTGTTCTGCATTCCCCTACTGAAACCAAAGATTCCAACATGTCCCTCATGCAAATCATCATGGTCATCTCTCCACCAATAGGAGAGCACTACTATCATGTGATGCATGTAACTCCCTCTATGCGCCACTACCGAATCATCACATCGAAGTTTGGCAGAAAACATGGGCACCAGAAGATTGTGGGGAGAATGAGTGGGAAGTGTGAGCGTAGGGAAGTACCTATCAGAAATACATTTTCAGTATAGGAAAATTATAATTTCCGATATGGCACTTCCCTCCTCTCACACGACTAGCTAGAACCCCACACTGAAAACAAGGAGGGACCAGTGTAAGTAAAGAACAGATGTACCCCCAAAAGCATCTGAAGGATACTTCTGTAGATGAGAAACAGATCAGATAATCTGAGAAGGGGCATAGCACCACTTCTGAACTAGGTATCTCATCGCCATGAACAGCTAGGAACAAACATGGCAGGAAAGGAAGGGAGCAGATCCGAGTGGGAGAGGATAAGTCAGGAAAGTGATCCCAACCGGATAAATATAGAAACTCAATCCCACAGAAGTGGGTAATGCAGGATACATCCCATGGTTTAGAATGGCTAGGGTGCAGTGGACCATACTCAGTAAGTCAACTACATCCAAAACCTCCTTGCTGGGTACCAACATCTACACAAGGGTAGGATGAGGATCATACCAGCTTCACCTCGTGGATGTGAGGTAAACACCAACTCCAGGGCACGATACAGGATTAGCATTGAGCCAGGGATCTGGGAATGTGTCATCCAGTATCTGAGGGCAGTCCATCACATGCAATAAACTCCTGCGACTGTGAGACTGGTCCAAAATGTCCAAAGGTTAATAACATCCCCATTGCAAGAGAATGAGGGAATGCCCATAACAGAAATGGAAACATCCCACATATACCCTCTGTGACCCACTAACACAGAAGGAAGAATCGAGGGTGGAAGATCGACAACCCCAACGTTGTGTGAGGACTTAAGTTAATTGGTTCATTCGATATCCAAAACAAGCCCACAGGGTACTGACATCCACATAAGGATAGAACGAGGGCAACCAATCAAAGGGATGAACTGCCCTTAGATATCTCACTCCATGGTATGCGTCACTCAATTTGGAGGATTTTACGCCTTCTACACTGGCAGAACACCACTGCCATACTCTAAACTGAATGATTATAGCCATCTATCTGGAACCAATCCAGCAGGATATCCCAATGGTCAACCACCCCAGCAGTTTGGATCTGGCAAATGGTAAGGACCCCCATACTCCTTTGGCAGAAGGGGGGGGGGGGGCATTGGAGAGTCTGGAGCAATGGTTACACCCAAGACAGTGCAACAGATGATCACGAAACCCTACTTTGAAAAGCAGACCATACTAATTTATTCAATCGAGGCATGGCATAGTATAAGCAGCTATCCCCTTCTACTTTAGCCATGCCATCCATGGTTGGTACGGTCCGGGAAGAGCCTATTTATGAAGCAAATATCAGGAGGTTATTGACCATCCAGTGATCTTGTAAAATATCCTATCTCCAGGGTAAGCATGCAAAGCCATGGAAAGAGTGCATGAATCAACATGGCATACAGAGCAGATTTGTTTGTGTATGTAAAGAATACCTGGTCAAGCACCATTCACCACAGAGCAAGGAATGGGACAAGGAGGAATAAGCCAACTGGATTAAACGATGAACCCAATTGGTAAGGGCAAAGGGAGAAAGATCCCAAAAGGAAGAAAGTTACCATGGGATAAAGAGATGGAAACAGGAGTCTCTGAAAGGAGCTGTGCAGACAATATAACAAAGTAGGACATGTACTGAACATAGAGGGATATCTGTATCAGGACAAGTGCAGAGATGAGAAATAGAGGGAACAGAAATGGGTGAAAATGAGGAGTTACCCTCATGAGCTACCAAGGTCTTGGGAAGGAAGGAATGATCTGGATAAAGGAGAAGATAGTTTCAGTGATACAGTGTTCGTGTGATGTCGATAGTAAATAGATCTGCCCGATGCCTCCTGCAGGCAAGAGGAAAAGGAAACATGCCTTATTGGATAGGTGAAACAAAGAGCATGATGCAATGGGCTCAAACAGAAATAAAGTAAAGGAATGTAGTACCATGTTAATGTCCCAAACCAGAAATACCAAATGCCTAGGCAGCCAATGGATCCAGAAAGAACGGATAAAAATGGTAAGGACAGAGGAAAGAAAAACCCTGCAGTTAATGGAAAAACAGAAAGTGTGGGATAAGGTTACCCAATAATTCGTTATCAAGGAGACCAAAGACCATTTTCAAAAAGTCACGTAAGAAACTTGGAGAGACCAGCAACAGTAGGACGAGAAGCTGGGATACCCCCAATCCAGAGGCTAAGGTGTGAAAAATATTCCATTTCGACTGCTTCACAGCCAGGTATGAAGGACAAATGGAATGAGGTAAATGAGATGCCACCAATCATGAGAAACCAGATCTCCTCACTAGGGACCAGACAAAAGCCAGGCATGAAGAAGGAGGACATGATGTGCGGAATGCAGAACCAGCAACTGGGGTTGAGGAGAGAAGGACGAGGGATGGGATAGAACAACTGGAGCTGGAGTAATGATGGAAACCACAGTTGAGTGGACCAGTAAGTAGCAATCAGAAGGACTTTGTACAGGGTGGTATGGATGAGGGAGACTTCTCAATGAAGTAATTGGATAGGAGGATAAACATAAAGGAACTTGTTTAACCAATCCTGGCTGAAGGCATCTCTAGCCAAAGTCCAAGGATGGGAAACCAGGGACCAAAATAAAGGTAACTTATGATTGAGGGTGGTGGTAAATGCATTGATATGAGAAATACCTCACTGAATGCAAAGCCAGCAAAAAACAAGAAGATAAAAGGATTACTCCATCAGGTAATCCAGGTCAGATCGGGAAAGACGATCTGCCACAATGTTGAAAGCACCAGGTACATGACATGCCATCAAACAAATGTGATGATTGTGGGCCCAAAAGAGAAGATCCAATGTTAGAAAACAGAGGGATCTCAATCAGGTGCCACCTTGGTGATTGATATGAGCCATCACTGTTGAATTGTCAGAATGAATCATGACCAGATGATCTCTGGAGATGGGAAGAAAGTGATCCAAAGTCCATCAAACAACAAGGAGTTTGAGGGCATTGATATGAAGAGAAAGTTCCCCTACAGACCAACGATCTGAAGCCTCCTGGTGATCAACCCATGCACTCCAGCCCTGGAGGGATGCATCTGTGACCGAGGAGGAGGAAGTAGGGTACCCATCAATGTCTGGGGCTTGTCTAACCACCATCAGAGATTGTCCACATTGTAGGAAGGAAGGGTTATAGGAGCATATGAGCCTGCCCAAAGGGTATGAGAGGAGTCATAGAAGACCACATCCCCAAAAGCGATAAAACCTCGTGAGCAGAAAGTGAAGGAGCAGAGAGGGCATTCTGAACAAACAAGTGAAAAAGTTTCGACAAAACACGGGTAAATTAAACGCCTTCGAAAATTAAGTGAAAAAAAATTCTTGGATAAGTAATGAACAATAAGAAAGATGTCTGAACTCAAGCACTGCCAAACGAGAAGTGATGAATTGGTAGTGGCGCAATGATGGAGTCATGTATCACGTGATAGTAGAGGCATAGAGAAGTGCAGAAGGCTTGTGCCATGCATTATACAAAGTTTGCTTATAGAGGACAGCACAAAACAAGAAAAGCTAATCTTGTGAGTGGAGGGAAGTAACATATCAGAAATAATATTAACCTTCTTGATGAATAGCGATAGTAAATGTTAAAAATGTCTCCATCACTTTATTTACAGTAGATTGATTAGTGTAAGATTACTACATATTTTAAAAAGAAACATAATGGTGATCACATAGTAGTGATGGTTAGATTCATTCTCCAAGTGTTACGCTTGTGTTAAAAAAATTCCACAGAAATAAAAATTTAACCAGAATAAGTCATAAAAATAACACCCTGGCACTTTTTTTTTCTTTTTGCTTGTACATATGTGACACATGGGAATGGTTGCTGTGACCTCATTTATCAACAACTTACAACATCTGTATAATCACACATGGAAAAATTAAAAAAATATAGAATGCTTAAGCTTTTTTCTTGTTTAACAAAAAGCTGCAGAACATCTCCCTGAGTTGTAGCCACTGTGGAAAATAAACTCCATGTTTTAGCATTATAAGCCCACAAACTTAATACTGAGCTACTGGGAAGCCACATATTTAAGTAGGAAGTCTCAGAGAATTACAATTCTCAGACATAGAAGTATATGAATGCAAAATAACAGTTGCAAATATATAAATCTCCCAAAGGCAAAATACTAATTATTGTATGCAAAACAACAAACGAAAAACCTCTACAGTACTAATACATGCTGAGTTCACATAATATATATAAAGGCAACCATACTACACTAGTTTGTAAACTGGTTTTAAAAAATCACAATGATCGCTAAACCTTTCTTCTGCCATTTTGCAGCAATCAGCAAGCAATTGTTAAAACCAAAAACAGTTTTAGTTCAACTTGGTGGAACCAATAAAACTTTAAAACCATTTAAAATTCTTTTTAGTCACTGAATTGATAGAAACAATGGTACATAATAAACTTGGTGTTGCGAACTACATAATGAAAAACTGATACATAGATATCTTTGCTCAATTCAAACAGACAGCACGTCAAAAAAATGATAAATGGGGATTGTAAACAGCCTATATGCTGCCCTGGCAACATGTTGCTTTATGTCATATCATAGGGTGTGGCTACGAAAGACATATCAATTACATCATAACATGATGTACAATGGGTAGAGGTTACTACTGATACATACCTGTCAATCACAGTATTTCCAGTTTACAACCAATGTGATTAAAGAATCTCACCTATTATTTCATAGGTAAGCTAATACTTCATTATTAACATTGGTTATTGACAATTTTATTTATCCATATAATATGAATACACATGTATGAGTTTGAAATGGATGAACGTTAATGACACTACATTTTATCTTGCCTTGACACGAGTGTCACCCAGTATCAGGTTACCAGGTAAAGTGATAAATCACTGACAGTTTGTCAACATTGTTCCAATCAGAAGGTAGCATGGAGTGAAACGTCAATTTACAAATACAATTTTCAATTGTTTTTCAATAATTATGAATTAAATAATTGAACTGGCAATGTAAATCTACTAATTTATGACTGTGGAATCCAATGTGTGTGAATTTTTTTATTTTCATTATTTAAATATCACTGAAACCCCCTAATAATTTAGCTTAATGAGTAAATATACTAATTTTTTACTGTAGAATCCAATGGTTTTTTAATATTTTTTTTCATTGTTTAAAAAAATCACCAAAATCCTCTAAGAGAAATTCATAGAACAATATATTTTTTATTTTTGCCTAATCTTACTTTTCTAATGATCAAGATAGTTTAGAATCTCACAAGAATTAATCGTCCATGCATATTGTCAAAGAGAAAACAACACTGTCAGTAATGTAAATTGACACTCTCAGTAATAATTATTGGCAACATCATCAGAATAGATAGATAGCCTTGCCCAAAGCTGGCATTCCCAGTAATATAAATAGCTTATACTGATAATGCTACTTTAAATGCTTAAAAGTCGTGTCTACTAACTATTGCTAAAATCTTCATTTGCACTCTATGTTGACTCTGGTGAAGAACTTTAGTTTATGATGAAGACCAAACGGGAGTTATTTTCTCAGCAAAATCATGCTGCTAATAATATACAAAGAACAGTTAGTCTAAACAACTGAATACAAATTCAATTTAAAGATAAAATTATATTTGCATAAGAAAGCTCTACAATAACTTCATTAAGATCTAAAAATTAAAAGGGTACATGCCAAAAGTCAACTATGGTAAGACCTATGCTACGACCAGGCCGACCAAAAAAATCATTAAATTTTTGTCGTATCAAATTATAATTAATACAAATTTTACGTCACATTAAATGATCATCTACCAAGTACCAAATAACATTAAAGAACGATGACAACAGTAATACTAACAATACTGTAACTGTAACAGTGTATGTGTAAACAGTATCACTGTCACTGGATGTGAAGAATGAAACATGAAAACAGTATAATTATTTGATTATTTTAAAGTATCTATGTACTCGATCCTAAATAATTCGTTTGCCAAAGCTTGAAACTTACTACTGTGACGAAAATTTTGAAAACGGTAAAGCAAAAATTTTCCACTGTATCGAAGAGATAAAACTCTTACACGTGATAACTCTACTATGAAAGCCATTTGACGAATATCGCGCCACCTGAAATTTGATCAAAGATCAGTAATTGGAATATATACATCCAATCCGAATCGTGGTAGTTATTTAGGTTAAAGTAACTTTCAGGCCCACTTCATGATTTAGGACTTTATGGCACGTGAATATTAAGGTTTTTGGACTAACAAGGGTGTAGTTTCTAATTAGAAGCGTAAACGTTTGATACTATAGTAACTTGGAGGAAAGTCTCGAGACATCAGGAGAAGCTGCGTTTGTGGAGATCAGGAAATAAGACGACGGAAGGGGAGGTTCGAGCATCTTGTTGAATACTGCTACTTCTTGAGATTGTTGACTAATATATGCACAATCACACATGCACACATAAACAACAAACATTACACGTTTTAATAGAAGAAAATAATGTATACAAAATATACATAGAGAAAGAAATAAGTATATTGTACAAAGGTTAAGAACACAATTTAATAAAATGAATATATCAAACAAGGAGAAGTGAAAGGAACTGAAGTTATTAAATTCATAAAGTATGAAATGCTAGAGTATGCGATATCGTCGTGTTATATAACATCCTTTTTACCCTTATATTTGCCAACAATTTACTAATTGCATCAACAAAATTATTTACATTTTTTGTAACGTCTAGAATGTTTTTATAGGTGTTACCGAAGTTTTACATTGCTTTCTTTCTCAATAGCAATTTATAATGACGTCATTGGAACTTATGATTTATCTCAGGTTAATTAATAGAAGATAGCCCTGCTCATTATACAAACATCAATTAAATGATAAAGCCCTAAGTAAATTTACTTGTGTAATGTATAACTTTAACTTATTACTGTTTTTTTTTTTTTCAGTGCTGACTGAGGTATAGAAACCATTATTTAATGAAGACGACAAACGACGTTAGAAAAATGTTTAATTACTTGTAACCGACGTTTCAACTTACGCCTTTATCAAGGGTCTATGAACGTCACAGGTTACCAAGCTGTTTTAAATGACAGTAACCGAAAACGAAATACAGCTACCACAATATAACGGAAAAGTGTACCTGATATGTGAAACGAGTATACTCGATCAGTTTTAAGTCGTTGATCAAAAAAAATAAAGAAATGATATTAATAACATAAGAATAGATAAAATTATAATGATGAAAATTAATAATGAAAGAATTAAGTGACATATTAATTAATTAATGGTACCTAAGATTCCCTAGGCCTTGGTTTTCGTTTCTGTATCTCAATTCCACTCATCCACGATTAGGCAACAGATATCGGCGTCTTCTTGGTACAAGTACGGATTGACAATTATATCATAAGTAGTTATTACCGCTAGTGTCAAGTTAATGAAATTGTCGAAAGCCTCAAATCGCTCAACCCATCTTGTCTTGCACAGTCCCTTAAGTTTATGCTGTCGCGAATGCTGAACTTCATCTCTTGAGTGTTAATGACCTTCTCCAGGAAACCTTGACATTTGTGTGATGTATTAAAAAACAAATAGGTATCATTGACGGCTGTTATGCAGTTCCAAATCTGCGGCAGTTTTGATGCAGACGCAATGACTAATTTGAGCTTATGGCTGTTGCATGGTGTATAAAGAGCCCTTGGAACATCTCTGCGAAAGATACCTTGTACTCCTTGATTATCGGAGGCCATTGTGGAGGTGGTGTCATATGATTGTCCTCGAACATTAGAGGGATGCAATCCACATTCTATCCGTTTTGAGCTAATTACCTTTACAAGATGGGCTGCTGTGCCCCGTTCCGTATAAAAGAAAGCTAACAGGCCGTCTTGAATGTTAGAGACGTCGCCTTCAATGTACTTGAGGTATCTGACACATAATGACAAGATCTGTTTGTTTGCAATATCATCTTTGAGTTCATCAACAATGATACTAAAGAAAAGACAATGTTCATCACAAATGTTTGATGATATTGCCTCCCAAATAACGTCACCCAGCACCTCCAAGATGTCATTCTGAGTGGTCTTCAAGATGTATGTTGCATTTTTGGGGCATGACTGTGTGAAGGTCCTTAGTGACTTAGAGCTTTATTCAACAAAAGTGTGAACAGCAAAAATAAAAAGGTAAACTGATAATGTTAAAAAAGCAAAGTAATGTTTTTGTTTTGTTTTTACAAAATAACACATAATTGAATATCTGTAATATACTTCATATATAATTTGAATAGCGTATTGAATTAAAAAAGAAAGAAAGAAAAATTTGAATAAGTGCTTCAACAAGAAACAAAGATTTGAATACAACAGGACCTTATCCATCTTTGCACGAAATTCGATCAGTTCTTAAAAATTTCCTTTTTTGTTGTCAGGATCTGCTGTAGAATCATCCCTGTGTCCACGTAACGCTAATCCTTGACGGCCCAGAAAGATAATGCCTTCTATGATACTTCCTAGTGCAGCCTTATTCCTTTCATATTGATTTTGTCGCTGTCTTTCTAATCGGATGTCCACGCTATCTGCAGGATTTTCTTCTACGTGCTTTCTGTCACAGTATGCCGACACTGCCAGCTTATGGAATGTATTTTCTTCATGGTTTGGCAGCACCCCATCTTTGCCTAAAGCTTTTCGTAAGTCTATAAATGGTCTTTCAACAAGAACGCCCTTCTATTAATAGGTACAACGCCTGGCCCCTTTAACATTTCATTATTGTTACTAATTTTTATCATTATAATTTTATCTACTTTTATGTTATTGTTATCATTTACTCTCTTTTATTATCAACGATTCAAAGCTGTTCGACTATACACGTTTCACATATCACGTACACTTTTCCGTTTTATTGTTGTAGCTTTACTTCGTTTTCTGTTACTGCCAAACCTTTGAAGAGTGAAGACGTTTCCTTTTGTTCTCGCCGATCACACAAAGTCGCGCCACATCTGACCAGCGCCACCGACAATGGGCTGGCGCAAAAAGTCGTCAAGAATGGTCAGTTCTAGCCCCGATCCAGAACTACCAAACACTACCTCACCAGAGTGGGCCAGCAACAAGTCTCTGGCAACCCCGCCCTGGAGAAGCATATGCATCAACACCAAGCTGCTAACAAACGCGGAACAACTTGTTCTGCTGCAAAACTGCATGGCTACCACCCTAACTGCTTCAACCTCCAACACGTCATCGCGAGATTCCTCATCTTCAAGATCCTCACCATCCAAGCCCTCCATGCTTCGTTCACCAGTAAAAACTACTTTAAATCAGGAACCCACACAAGGTGAAGATAATAAGACTAATAGCCAGCAACAAGCCTCCACGTCCCTACAGAAACCTCGCTATCTACAAAGACACCAATCCCACCAGCAATTATAGCGGAAGGTATTCCACCCTCATACCGTCAACCACAAATAGCCGCAAAGTTACAACGAATATTCCCGTCACTAGAATTGTCAGACGTGAGACGATTACCCAAAGGTGGAATCTTCATCAAGACTACCCACCCACGGCACTAAGCGACGCTCCTGAAACCCTGGCCAATCCCCAGCTTCCAGTGGGCAACCATCACAACACACGTCCCAGGTGAAGTCAGGAACAACAACGCCTCCCAAATTGTAATCTTTGGAGTTTTTCTTGATATCCAGAGCCAAGAAATAACAGAGAAACTCTGCCTGCAAAACACCGTACTCTGAAAGCTGAAAGAATCAAGTCAGCCAGAACGAGTCAAAAAACCTCGTTAGTATGAATCACTATTGAATCGGACAAAATAGCCCAAGACACACCTTCACTCGTCCAGACAATTCCCATAGACGCCCTGATCGCCTTCGTTACCGACCTGATCAGAAGAATCTGGAATGGCGAAGTCAGATCCCCAAATTAACTGCTGTACGACGCCTGCGAAGCAGGTATCTACTATCTCGACAACCGAGATCACAACCCTGATTCCATGGATTTACTTATGGACCGTCGCACTAGGAGACTTCGATCTTTGACCAGGTAAATGCTAAACTTCCTTCAAATAAACATTCAAGGCGGCTTACACACAAAAAATATGAATTGTACAACCTCACACAAACACTTAACATAGTTATTAATGAGACTTTGTTAAACCCACGAAACAAATTCACTCTCCCAATATTTAAATCCAAATCCATTCCTAAATCGAACAATATCAGAGGCCTAATCCTCCTATACAAAAAATACCTAAAAACCACTTTCCCCACACAAGATTTTTCAACCACCAATGAACAGATCATATGCACATCCATCCATCTAATTTTCATAAAATAACTTTACTTGCAGCATACGTTTTGCTGTCCAAAATCCTTGACACAAATCTCCTACATCAAACCTTACATAATACCCCCACACACAATAAACTCCAAGCACACAGACTTTCATTGCAACCAAAACAATAACCTAACATTACTTAATACAACACCCCCACACACACCGCTCACACAGGATGGCAAGACGTTCTCGACCTCGCCATAGTTTCTAATAACCTCCTCCCATTTGCACACAACTTCTGCATACACTCCAACATAAGCAGTGATCATGATCCGATATCTTTCAATCTAAATATTAATAACACACAACTACGCACATACAATTTCACAAAAACCGACTGGACTAAATTTAATCAAGACTTAGAAAACACTCTCCCAACGTTACCCTCTAAAGCTATCAATTATAAGAAAATCGAAACATATATCAACAAAATCACAGAAGCAATCAACAAATCGCTACTCAATACCATACCCTTAACAACATAAAAACTAGACATTAACCACTGGAACCTCACATCAACCATCCACTCTCATATACTCGAAAGAAGACGACTATTCATTCGAACACGCAACCCAATCTACAAAACACTCACTAACAGGCAAGGTCTCATAATAAAAAATTTCATCAAAGAACAACAACAAGACAACTGGCAAAGCTTTTGTACATCAATAGACACCAATCGAACCAACCCAGCGCTATTCTGGAAGGCCCGGCATGGCCAGGTGGTTAGGATGCTCGACTCGCAATCTGAGGGTCGCGGGTTCGAATCCCCGTCACATCAAACATGCTCGCCCTTTCAGCCGTGGGGGCGTTATAATGTGACGGTCAATCCCACTATTCGTTGGTAAAAGAGTAGCCCAAGAGTTGGTGGTGGGTGGTGATGACTAGCTGCCTTCCCTCTAGTCTTACACTGCTAAATTAGGGATGGCTAGCGCAGATAGCCCTCGTGTAGCTTTGCACGAAATTCAAAAACAAACAAACAAACTATTCTGGAAAAAATTCAAAACAATCTGTAAAGACAACACAACCCACGTTCACCATACAATCACGCTACAACTGATGATGAGAAAGCGAACATTTTCCGCGAATACTACAAGTTAACCTACACCAAGCCAGAGTCACAGTCATTCGATCAAACACACTTCGACAATATTGTTACGTCTCCGTTCGTTAGTTAATTTTCCATAAATTCGTTCCGACGAAACTTTAGCGACACAAG
>NW_013668905.1:0-4950 GCF_000517525.1 Limulus polyphemus | reverse complement strand
CTTTCTGACTGCAGTTCAATTACCCATCCTCGCCGTCGCTTCGTGGCCGGTCTTATATATACAAGACTACACTATATCTAGAAGGATCACGAGATTTAAGGAAAGGACGTGAATGTTCGAGAATGCATATCGCATTACCTTCAACCCGACATCAACACAAACAAACCTCAATATCGACAGGTCAGTCTCGATTCCCGAACTCAAAATAAACATTAAACTCAAAAACACAACCCCTGGCGATGAAGGCATACGTAACATAATTTTAATAAATGCATCGCACACCTTACTAATACATCTCTGTACAGCATACAACCTCTCTCTCAAATCCGGTTTCTAACCTACAGCATGGACATCCGCCACAATAACCGTAATCCCAAAGAAAAGTGCTAACCTAAGCGACCCCGCGAAATATAGACTAATCAGCTTAATAAATTGTCTGGGGAAACTATTGCCAAACTTCTTCATCATTTAGAATCAAACAAACTTCTATCAGACACACAGAATGCCTCCAGAAAACGTAGACAGACAACAGACCACTTAGTCAGACTGACTGAAACCGTTTACCGAGCTTTCAACAACAACCACGCGACAGTAGCCACATTTTTAGACGTCAAGAAAGCGTTTGACAGCGTGTGGCACAACTAACTCTGCTATAAACTCACCCAGTACAACATCCCGACAACCATCACTCACTGGATCTCCAGCTTCCTCACTGACAGAACAGCCCTCATCAGAATGAACAATAAACTATCCACGCCCTTCACACTTAATGCATGGGTCCAGCAAGGATCTGTGCTAAGCCCACTCCTATATATCTTATTCGTAAATGACCTTAATTTCTCTACACTCATCAACATATACACTTCCCAATACGCTGACGACGTCGCCCTGTGGAGCACGTCACGTGACCCCCGTCTAGCTGCACACAGAATACAGTCAATCACATAACCACATGGTGCAACACCTGGCGTGTCCTACTCAACCCAATAAAGACACAAGCAATCATTTTAAGAAAAACCCTCAAAAGAAACAAACACAAAACACCAAACTTAATCTCTATAAAACACAAATCAAGTTCATGAATCATATTAAATTACTTGGAGTAACCTTTAATTACAAACTAAAATGGAACACTCACCTAAGTAAAACACTCAAAACAACCACACAACGAATTAACTATCTCAGAAAAATAGGGGGATTCGCGAAAGTTTGCGACCCTCAATCACTCACGTTAGTCTATAAAATGTACATTAGACCACTTTTAGAATACGCGAACCCAATCACCTTCAACATGCCACAACACTTATACACCAAATTAGAAAAAACACAATCCCAAGCAATTAGAATAGCCCATCGTCTACCCAACTACACCCCAGCATGTTACCTAAACAAAATCAGCAAATTAAAAACAATTAAACAGAGACTCACCGATCTAGCCACTACATACTACATCAAAGCCGTAAATCGAAACAATCTTGCAGCACAATTCCATAAACTGTATTATATTCCACCTCCCTGGCATAAACACAACTCACCATACCAAGGCTACACAACACTCACACAAACAAGCCACCAAGGTGTTCAGCATACCTGGTCCTGACACGGCCCGTTTAATGGATTCACCTGACCATCGGCTCTCCAAGATTATGCTTTCTTCACCAACCTTTCATCTCCAGACCACTCCCAGCATCTCCTGACAGCCTCCTTCACAGAAGCCGATACCACAACAGATCAATTGATTGTTGTTAAACTTTAACCAGCTATACTTTGTATGCTATGTCAACAGTTATGTACCACATCTCTTGCCAAATAAAAAGGAACACTTTGTACTGTCACGAGATGTCGTTGCCAGCTGACCGGGGGTGGGGGAGTGCATGTGCTGCGTCTGCTTTCTTTCTGCTCTGTCATCGCTTCTTCGGGCCAGCTGAGAACTTCTAACACAACCTTCTATCATTTATAAACACTATCAAAACATACCATGAAAGCAACGAAAGTTCATTTACCATGACAATTTAAAAGTATCCTCCCCACTTTCTTCTCCACGTCTCCTCACAGCTCTCCCTACCCCTTGTGGTGCCAACATCAGAAAAATTTTAAAACCTCCCATTTCTACTCTCAATACCCAGCGTTACAAAAGTTTCTGGCCACCCCAGGTTAACCTAAACTGCTATAACGATTGGATTGGATAATGACGTTCATAGACCCTTGATAAAGGCGTAAACCAAAACGTCGGGTACAAGTAATTAAACATTTTTCTGAAGTTGTTTGCCTTCTTCATTAAAAATGACCCCCCAGTGGCACAGCGGTATGTCTGTGGTCTTAGAATGCTAGAAACCAGGTTTCGATACCCGTGGTGGGCAGAGCACAGGTAGCTCATTGTGTAGCATTGTGCTTAACTACAAATAAGCAAACATTAAAAAATATAACCTTAACTGTTTGACACTAAAGACAGTATCATACGCAGATTTTATTCAGCACGAATTATAGACCTACTTATCCTATATATAGACCTTCTGCAGGAAAATATTAAGTGATTTCACTTTCGAGCATATGTTTGTATTGGAATTAAACACAATTTAATTATCTTATGTGCTAATTCCAATAATATAATTAATCATAGAAAAAAATACATTAATTTTATGCAAAATTTTTCAGCCACAACGGCTTAAAATCCAATTTTCCGGCCACCTTGGTCCTCATATTGGATAAATAATCATTCCAGGAACAAAATAATAGTAAATTTGAAAGTTTAAATACATATTTGGTTGTGATATTTCAAGTAGAATCAGAGATATGGTCAAATTTGTGTTTTTGCAGCCATATATAATATCTTGAGACGCTCAAGGACGCCAGAGTGGCATGATCCAGATTCGGAATCAGCACATCCAAGCTGTGTAAGAACCATCGAGAAACACTTGTTAATAATTGGGCCCTGCCAACTGGAATATTATTGTAACGAAGGCCTACAGGAACTTTGGATGTTGTTGTTGTTTGGTATTAAGCACAAAGCTACACAAAGGGCTATCTGTGCTCTGCCCACCACGGGTATCAAAAACCAGTTTCTAGTGGTATAAGTCTGCAGACATACCACTGTGGAGCAGAACTTAGTAAGAAATAAATTATTTATTATATTTACGTGGACAGTATGTCGAATTATTTTCACTAGATAATATTAGAAGAACACATCAACAAAAGTACAACATTACAACAGTGCTACAACTAATAGCCTTGTGGACGAACCGTTGTGGTTTTGCTCTTGTTTAAGTTTGTTTCATTTTCTCACCATTGTGTGAGTTTTTCCAGATCCTACCAGGTCTGTACACCAAGAGACATTTAACTAAGTTTATCAGCAAACTCTTCTCGTCAAATGTTCTATCCAGAATTGTGATGAATAAGTACATCACACAAAGCAAGCACATGAGCACCTACATTCATTACTAAATTTGAATGTTCTTTTATGCTTGTATCTAGCCATTTGGTAGGCATTCATAAATACGAAAATGTATCATTATTCTATTCTATTTTATAGCTTAAAAACCACTTTGAACATGGTTTGCAAAATAATAATAACAATTGCGTAACTGATTTTCCACATCGAATATGCGCTTATCAGTGTATGCTAGTATTAATCTTATTGTTTGTTTTGGTGTAAGAGACTAAATAAAACATCACTACAAACAGGGTCAAACAAAAACAATTTGTTGAATATTACAACAGAAAAACAACAACTTTTAAATCACTAGAATACAAATTTTATCACTTACAAAAAACAATTAATACACCCAAACCTGGCCAGAACTAGGTGCAACTGTTAATAAACAATGTAACATATATTTTAATATTATTAATTTCAATAAATGTAATAAAAACCAGAAAAAATACCCAGAAAAACAAAACATCCAATTCACTAGAGAATAACACAATGTTTGAAAACATAACCACTTCTTAGTATCAAGAACAATATCAAGCAATAATTCTAACTATATCTCGTGAACTAACTGGTTTTTATTTTTATTTTTTATTTGCGAGTTATGGGAGCGCAATCAGCAGATGATATGTCCCCAAATTCTCTGATCTGATTTAGTTGAACTAGATATCTTCATCACTGCCATTTTATTTATATACCTTATCCGATTATGTCGCCGTATGGTCATCAAATTTCTTTGGGTCCCTAGCCATATAGGAATCCAGAGAAATGAGATAGTTGATCATCTTGCCAAGAATGCGTTAGCATATCCTGGGGTCACAAACGTTTCTATTGAACTTGGTGACCTCTATGGCTAAGTTTATCAATTCATTTTAGATTCTTGGCAGCGTAGATGGAATTCCGTGCAACATTCCAATATCTACAAAAAAATTGTTCCTGTTGTTTCTTCTCACATCGAGTATAAATGTACGAACAGACATCAAGAAGTTATTACACGCCTCCGGTTTATTTGCACAGGTCTAAATGGACATCTGTACCAATTAAAAGTACACCCAAATGGTGAATGCAGCCATTGTTCAAATTTTGAAGACCCAGAACACGCTTTCATGGAATTTACATATTACCAAAGAGATCGAGCAGCCATAAAACAACAGATGGGTAACATAAAAGTCCCTTTTACCTACTTCTCTCTATTAACTACGAATTGCCTCTATCCCGAAATATATAACTTCGTTATAACAAATAACATAAAAATTTAATGTCTTTTTCTTTTTACTAATAGGGCTACTTCTTTTATCCTTGTCTCCAACGGCTGGAGTCGCCCCCAGTCGATAAGAACTAACTATGTAAACTTTTTCCATATGTATTCTTCCAGTAACATGACATTGTAGGGTGTTTAGTGTAACACAATTAACTACAACAAAAAAACAAAAAGTATAATAAAAAAAAAAATTGTGTATATGTAACTACTAACTTCTCCTTCATGCTCTTCACTCAGTAACATTGGGTTAGATGTAAAGGAA
>NW_013668904.1:127136-128810 GCF_000517525.1 Limulus polyphemus | reverse complement strand
TAGATCAACCTAAAAATGTAATAGGTAATAATATTCGTGAATCGTTAGAAATAATAAAACACAAAAAAGATCATATAGTATTAAATAGAGATGAAGGTATGGCGAACATTTCTGCAAGAATGTGGATTGATCTCCTTTGAATGGTTTAGCGTGAATTTATGTAAAATAGAATATAGGTCACATGACCTACTAAAACGTTATAAATACTTTAGCATTGTCTTGTAATTCACTCCTGAGGATGACGCTGTAACGGAATAGAGTCGTCAACTTTTTGAAGGCTACAGATAGGCCTAAATAAAATGTTTTTAATTGTGTACCAGTTTTAACGTTAAATATAATTTTAACTATACAAGTAGCTTAGAATTACGTCTAACATTTGTGATAAAAATAATGTGACCTGCAGATTTTTTTTTTCTCATTCATCTTATTTTTTTCCATGATCAAGGAACGTGGACCAAACACCTGCGGTTTACGTACTTTTTATCAAAAATGTTAGACATATTGATTTCTAATGCTTCGCCAGCTTTCGGCGTCTAATTCGTAACTTTCAATCTACAATTAATTGAAGCTTGAACTGAGCTTTTGCTGAAAGTGTGAAAGTAAGGTTGAACCAGTTCATAATTTTCATCAAAGAACAGTTATTCTATATAAAGTATCGACCGGGTAGATATTATTGTCGGTAAATTACGTATTAACCTATAATTGAAACGTACAGGTTTGAAAGAGAGAATTTAAAAACTGAGAGAAGTATACTTAGAGGATAAAGTGTTTGCATACATATTTAATAGCTTGATAATAGTATTGTTGGAATCACCTTTAATTACTCTCTGAAAAATAACGACGACACCTCTTCTTTTGCTTTGAATTAAATATGGCCGGAAAAAACACACACTATAGAAACTAATTTAAATACTAACCGATTGTAACAATGAGTGTATGAAGAGTGGTCTTATTTCAGTATTGAGATGTGTGTTATTAACTTAAAATTAGAGACTATGATAAACCAGAACATGATACCTAGTTTTATACGGCGTCATCCGAAGCTAGTAGGTTAAACAAACATCGTTCGTGATAAACAAGATTTGCTTGTTTATATATCAAAATAATCAAATATTGCAGGAGAGACGAACCGAGAGTCAACAACAAATAAACGTAGGCGAATGAAAACACACACTGACATACAGGCAAATAGGCACTAAGACAGCAGGGACTGAACAGATAGGATATGTCAAAAATCGTAACTGTAAGAGCACTGAGTGGCAACGTAGACCAAATAAATGATAATAAGTTAATAAAAGTATTATACTGTTGTTCTAAAATACATCGCTATACTTGATCTTATTATTAGTAATACAAATTTCATAAAGAAAAAAGTTAGACCTATAACATGAGAAACAAAAGGGAATCTACAATAGCCGTGGCGCTTGAAATTATTTGAGGCAGGATTAGAGAAAATTAATCTAAGAGACCCTTTTTTCCCTTTTTATTGGGTATATTTTTATGCGCCAGCAATCCCAAGTGTGGATGTGGACTGCGCGTATACCCGATTCGATTTTATTACTTATCAGGATCTCTACAAGCCTTCCTCAAATTTAAATTATTTTAGGCAAGATTAGAGTAAATTAATCTGTGAAACCTTGGGCATAGTCAAATATATCAATCAAAATGGTTTGA
>NW_013668904.1:119191-126143 GCF_000517525.1 Limulus polyphemus | reverse complement strand
TAGATAAGTATTGCGAAACTCCTGCCTATTCTTCAAAGTTTTAGGAGATTCTTGAGAGTAAAAATAAAAAATATATCTATATATTTAAACACTTTAATTTACAGTGTTACGTAATCTGAGTTTTCTAGAAAATCTTCCCACGCCTATAAGTATAACCAACGCGACGCGCCAAAGAGAGTGTCTGTTATTTGTTTGCTATAGTCAGTGTGCTATAAATTTTGGAAGTTATAACTGTGATTCTTATAACGCTTATCAATCGGAAAATTTAAGATATTTGACCAGGAGCACTTACAAAATTCGATCATTACAACTCATTTAAATTCAATGGATTCTCATCGGACATTAGTATTTTTACGAAAATATTACCTAACTTCAACGGTGGAAAACCTAGGGTGTGTGGCCAAGGACAAAGCTAGCTTCCCAGCGAATCGTACTTACATCAACTCGTAATTAACTCGCTCATCATGAACTCTCAACAAGATATCAAGGAAATTCCAAACTAGAAAAAATACTTTATATTGCTTGTAAGTTTGTGAAACTTTTGTATATAAATCATTGTTTGTAATAACTATTTATAATAACTGTTATTGTAAGTTGTACTGTTGTGTGTATATTAAAACGTATCTGTGTTAAAAAGAAAACTGTGTATCAATCTTGTTGGCAAATGTCATAAACCGACAATATATCGGCATTTATTTAAATACTAAATCCAAAGTACGATTTAACTACTAAATTTAAATTATCAGTTAACCCAATTTCAGACCATTTAAAATTCTAATACGTAATAAGTGCTATTTGTTGAGGACCGATTGTGACCCAGTGGTTTGTTTGTTACCTGTGCACTGCCCACCACGGGTATCAAAACCCGGTTTCTAGCGTGGTAAGTCTGTAAAGACATATCGCTATTTTATTTTTGGAAAAGAAAGTGCGAAAGCTGAGTAGCTATCATTGTCTGAGGTGAATATTTCTTCATTTCAGTAGAATTTTATTAAACGTATTTTTCTCAATATCTTAGCATAAACATAAGTCTTATTAGGAACCTAATTTAAAGTTAGTAAATGTCAAAATTATTATTCTAAAGTGAACAATTCATTTAAGGAGAACAATGTCCTTCAAATTATTTAGAGTGTCAGTATAGTATAATCAGTCTTAGAATAAGTTATAATTGTCATTGATCATTCAAACTGTCACAAGAACTAGTACTTTAGAATGATATAAATATAAAATTATATCATAATAACTATTGTTAGGACTGCTGATCAAACCACGACGACGTGTGAGGTGGTGTGAAGCATACACGACTCATTGTTTACGTAGAAAAGTAAAGCTAGTGTTTGGTTGAACTTAAAAAATCAGGGGTGAGGCATAATCTCTGAGAAAACAAGTCCACTTGTCGTTTAGGGTTTTATGCTTTTTTGTACAACTGATGTGTTGCTGTCAAGGTTCAATCTAAACAATTATTGTTATATTCGTTGAACACTTCTTTCTCACTATTTTTATAAATTTTCTTGTCACAAACCATTTGGACTTGGCGACGTCAGAAAGTGATAATAGAATTTGCAGTTTAATTTAGAAAAAGATAAAATAGAGTCGTATTATATTAAAATGCTAAATTATTTAGAAGTCATAACGTTTCTTATCTATTGATATCATCCGGGAAAATAAATGTATCAGAAAATTGTGTACTACATTTCAAATTTTTTTTGTTTCAGCGCAAAGCTACTCAAAAGACTAATTAAGTTTGATTAAATTAAAAATAAATCATACAAGTAAAAATATTCACTGGACAAAGCTGTAATATAGATGTGAGTTATCACATAACACTGTAACCCTCAGAAACATAAAATACAGTGATACGGATAGAAGTTTCGTAAGTCTTTCAAGTTTAGCTGCATTTTGCTCACTTTAACTGTTAAGTTTAAAAGAAAGCTAGAATATTACCGTAAAGCGTAATCGAGTATTCTATATATTACTGTTACAACCAAGTGTTCGGGAAAATTGTCGTATAGCCGCAGTTTTGTCTTCTTTCATTTTTAATGTTGCCTCTCTCCCTCGTGATTTACATTCGTATCATTTGTCTTCTGTGGCCAAATCTAAGAAAGCAAAAGAATTAACGTTTCCATTTATCTTGACCCCTGACAACAAAGACTTCTCTGAATAGAGGACTTTGTGGGTAATAAATGACCATTTCATGGCATGAAAATCGCTACTTAAAAGAAAACATGCTAAAACACAAAATAGCCTCAGTGGACATCAGACAGAGTATATAATTTCAGTTCCATAAAGTAGTATTTTTAAATATAATTTACAAACCATATTAGTTGACCCGATCCTATTAAAATTTCCTTACCTTACAAATATGTCCTATGAATATTTCAAAAACTTATTAACAGTTAAAACGTCGTGTCAGTATGAAAGATATATGATTTATTGAGCATATAACATTTTATAACATTCTTCTCTATGAGAAATATATGCTATTAATATCCCTTGCAGAAATGTATAATTTCCTACAGATGCTTTAATGTGAACAATAACTCTGATATTAATCTGATTAGTTCTTTTTTTGTACTGAATTTCAACTTTTTTTTAGGTTAAATGATGTATTGCGTTTGCCTGGACCTGTCAAACAGGTCATGCATGGATAGAAAATGTAGAACATCTGCTAATTACAGCAATTCATGAGCAAAATACATTGGTAGGGTGGTTCCCACAGTTTGTGTAGTACGTGTTTGGTATACTTACGCTGTAAAAATTAAATATCTAAGTTTTATGTGCGTCACAACTTAATACACTTTGCTAACTTTGCAGGTTAAGTTTTTGACGGCATATTAGAGTAAAATACGTGCTCAACGTAGTTTTGTGTTTTGTTGCTAAGTATATAATGTATATATGTATAAAATTTCTAATTAACATCTGACCTGGCTAGCATATTTGCCTACGTTAATGGGTTTTATAACCAGGTTTCCAAAGACTAATTTCAAGAGTAATAATATACATCATATTTATTACTTATCATATATTTTGTTTTTATATGGTTTGTTTGTTCTTAAGCAAAAAGCTACAGGATGTGTTATTTGTGCTGTACCCATCACGAGCATCGAAACCCGGTTTTTAGCGTTAGAAGCTTCGAGACGTACCGCTGACTCACAGAGAGGCGTGCTTATAAAAAAGTTTTAACTAATTTTCCATAAATTAATTTAATTGGATATCAATAGTACCTCTGATTAAAAACAAAGAAATGTTTTAATGTCGATGGGGATTTGTATTTGTTTTTGTATAACAACCACGTTGTTCATTGTTAGTTGCATTTTCACATCTACTTGTTAATCCAACAGGGTTAATAATGTGATTAAAGGTTAACGTAATATGTTTCCATTTATTTCTTAGCTTTTCTACAGTGTTTAGCATTGTTATCATATTATTTCTCAACCACTGAAAATAAGAGATTGACAGTTGTCCTATATTATCCAGTAAATACGAATTCAAGAAAAGAGATTTTGAAGAAGTATTTTAACAGATTAATTATGATATTTGTATTAACACTGTACCATCTTTATAAACCACAGCTATAAAGTATTACTAACATTTCTCGTGATTCCATACGATCCATTAAAGGAACCGTCAAAAAATGTAAACGTTCGAATCAACAGACCGGTTAGTTTATATAATACACGTTCGAAATACCGAATCATGTAGTGAATCAGCGATAGCTTTACGGACTTACAACACTAAAATTCGGGATTAATTTACCTGTAGTAGAAAGAGGGCAGATAGCCTATTGTGTAGCTTTGCACTAAAACCAAACACAGATTCATTTATCCTGCAGAGATATAAGGTTCAGTCGTTCTTCTTCTAAAGGTAAAGATTCAATATTTCTAGCTATCCAATGAACATTTCTCAAAACAAATTGTATAAAAGTATTTTGAAAATTATCTATTAATTTATTATGAGGTTCTAATACCCGAAATCTATTCAACTTATGATTATTGATAATATGATTAGGAATTACTACGTTTCTTTTTAATTGTGAAAAAGGTAGAAACGTATCCAAACAGTAATAAGCTAACAACTTATATCGTTTTAGCTCATCCAGCTTTCTTTAAATCCAAATTGGAGTGTTTCATAAATAAACTCCAAATATTTTTATTTCTAAATGAAACCGTGTATAGCTTATTTTTTACCTATGCGTGTTTTCCAAGCACCAGACCCTAACCGAAGATATTTTTTCTTCATTCAGTATTGATCCAGAATATACTTCAAATTTCTTCCTTATGTTTACAATTACATTAAATTTTGCCTCCTGTCTAAATTTAAATATTTATATCGTCAGTATAAGAAAATAAAATTAATGTTTGATTATCACTAGACATTTATAATGAACTCAAAGAACTAATCTTTTTCCTTAAATATAAATAAATACTTTATATATATCTAATGTAAAAAATTATACATTTATTAGAATTTATTTTAGCACACTTCTCTTGAGAAACATAGCTCAAGTTTGAATTGACCCTTGAACTATACACACACATATAGAGAGAGATGATAGATAGACTTCTTTTAGTAAAAAGAATCAAGTTAATTTCTTTAAAAATTTGTACATAGAAAATACAGTTGTTACATCAACAAAAAACTTATTCTTCATTCTTATATTGTGAATGGTCATAGCCATTTAACGTATTTAGCAATTAATTATAAAGTTACACTACCACTTACGGTTATGTCAAACTATTGACAATCCGACCCAAAGTTTGCTGAAAAACAACTATTATATCACCATTATTGCATTTGCACACAATTAATTCAGAAATAATTTTTCATTTTAACCTATTAGTGAAATTATTTGAAATATTTTTCTAATGATGCTAAGTTGTGAGTTAAATTCGTCTCATTTTACTTCACACCAATAATTATAAATATGAATCTTACCTTAAGTAATAACACTATTACAAGGGCTTATCTTTTTTTTAAATACGAGTTCTCATAGAACAAATAATATCCCAATAATCATACGCTTCACACAATTTTTCTAAAATAAAGTAATATATCTTAAAAATAGTATTTAGTAAATAATTACCTTAGTAGCTGGATATCCACATGCCACAATGTTCTTTAATATTTTCCTTAAAAGAGAACGAAAAATATCAAGTTCAATTAAATCAATATATTTAACCGCGTTGGAGGAATCTCATCTTGGATGAGTTTCCATTAAATCGCGTTTCTCGGTGAAATATCTAAATATATCTGTTCATATATATTATTCGGCAGTTCACGACAAGAGATGTCTGAAGAGTTGTTAACGTATTATTTATGAAATTATAACACACACACAGTTTTTGCCATCTGTTTCTGTAAAATGGACTTTATAGACACAACATCACATTGAGTTTAATGAACATTTATTCAAGTTTCATTTTTTGACACTGGAACCAAACCATCCATAATCACGACATGCATAAATGTAAACGTAACAGCTACCATTATTTTATTCAAACCTTCTGTATGTTAATAATTTTATAGATGCTTATTACCCAGTAGACTGTATTCCAAACAAAACAAACGAAACATTTCAGAAAGTAACAGTATACCAATTGCTCAAATTTTATTATGGCTTTCCTCGAGCTTCTACAACATTCTCCTGCTGTCACGGATTCATTTAAAACTCCCAATAAAGAGCTGTCTATAATAAACAAAAGTTGAACCATTCAATTAAGTGTAGCTCCTTTTATACCATGGGGTTGAAACAAGTATTAGTTAATTCTTAACGTCTTAGTGGTATATTTAGATAATCTTTAGCCTTTTTCCTTATTTCCAGTAAAAGTATGAGATAAATGTGGATGGCGTAGCCTAGTGGTTAGAGCTTTGGACTTTTGAAGTTCACCCGCACGCAGTTATAATGTCCTTAAACAAGGCACTTTGCCATAAAATTGCTTCAATCTACCCAGGTGTCAAATGGGTACCAAACATGCATTAAAAAAAAACTGGAGCTTAAACCTGCGATGAACCAACATCCGTATAGGGAAAATTTATAAAGATGTTCATCTGCTTATGCTTCAGGAAGCCGAGCTAAACACCAGCCTTATGAAATAGATAGATATAGCCTACTTCAAAAAATAAACAAATAAAAGGCAAGATTTGATATCTAAATTGTTCTTGAATAAAATGAACAACAGAACTGAAATTAAGACATATTTTAGGAGAAACAATTATTCGGTGTATACAGTTTCATCGACAATGTATCACTGGTTATGATAAATGGAATATAAATACCATTAATTCAAAGTAGTTGGAGGTAAGGTATGAAAAAGTTACAATTTGCAAAAACAAACACTTCTTAAGGCACTGTTTAGAACTAGTACAGTTTATGGATCTATGGGGTAGACGCTATTCTTAAGAACATTGAAAGCCGAGCTATTTGCCATCGTAGGATAGCTTAGAGCATTAACCAACATGACATCCAAGGAAATCTGAGGTGTTCTATGAAATTTAGATTAAGATTTATTGTTGGTCAATAAGCGATTTTGTTGTTGTTTATAAAAGTGAGTGCATCAAAACCTTGGAAGAATCAATTTGGACATTACCATGCATCAGGACAAACTCTCTACCCGCGAAAGCTTATATGAATGATGCAATACAACGTCAACATGTCATTTTGCAGTAAATAAGAAATACATAAAAAGGTACTGAGACGGATTTTTTATGATATATTTATTTTAATATCAACGTTTATTTAGATTAAGTTTATATTTAGAAATATGCATAGCTTATAGTGTTAAATATGTATTGCGAAACTCCTGCCTATTCTCTAAAGTTGTAGAAGGTTCTCGAGTGTAAAGATCAACAATACATGTGTGTACGTAAACGATAGTGTTAGCGTCAATATTGTTACGTAAAGCTGAAAATTCGAGAAAGCCTCCACATGCCTATAAATATAGCCAACACAACGCGA
>NW_013668904.1:112848-119030 GCF_000517525.1 Limulus polyphemus | reverse complement strand
ATGTCGAACTGGTCTTCGGAAAAATGTTTCATAATACATTATAAATTATACTCTTATGATTTAATATGACTTTAATTCATACTGTGACGAATTTATTATGATATATTTATTTTAATATCTACGTTTATTTAGATTAAGTTTATATTTAGAAATATACATATCTTATAGTGTTAAATATGTATTGCGAAACTCACGCCAATTCTAGAAGTTTCTCGAGACTAATAATCAACAATATATGTGTGTATGTAAATACTTGTGTTAGCATCAGTATTGTTACATAAAACTAAAATTTCTAGAAAGCCTTCACAAGTCTATAAATATAACCAATGCAACGCACCAAAAAGAGAGTATATATTATTAGTTTGCTTTAGTCAGTGTGCTATAGGCTTTGGAAGTTATAACTGTGATTGTTATAACGCTTATCAATCGGAAAACTTCAGACATTTGACCAGGAGCATTTACAAAGTTCGAACATTACAAATCATTTAAACTCAATGAATTCATATCGGACATTTGTACGTTTACGAAGACATTATATAACTTCAGCGATAAAAGAAACTCGATCTGCAATCGGCATTTGTGGCTGGTGAATAACGAAGGACAAAGCTAGCTAGCTTCCCTTTAAGCGAATTATACCTACGTCAACTCGAAACTAACTCGCTCATCGTGAACCCTCGATAAGGTATCAAGGAAGTTCCAGACTAGAAAGAAGACTTTATATTGCTTGTAAGTTTGGGAAACTTTTGTATATAAATCATTGTTTGTAATAACTATTTATAATAACTGTTATCATAAATTGTATTATTGTTCATATATTAAAAGATATTTGTATGAAAAAGAAAACGGTGTGCATCAATCTTGTTGACAAATATCATAAATTGGATACATATCGGCATTTATTTAACTATTAGATCTAAATTACAATATGACTCAGTTTTATGCCATTAGAAATTGTAATACCTAACAGTATTAAGTTTCACCTACGCTAATACCTATACTAATATGTCCCTTGGTGGGACAGCGATTTGCCTACAGACTTACAACGCTAAAATCCTGGACCGATTCCCGGCGGTAGACATAGTATATAGCTCAATGTGCTTTATTATAAAAATAACATAGAAACAAACAAAGTATGCTACTATCTCCTCACACTATTTATGATACACCATCAATAGAGTCAAATTTCAGTATCTCGTAATGGTCATTCAACTATGATGATCTCGATAAATGTTCATGTAAGCTATGTGGTTAACTGTAACGCACAAAAAGAATCCATGGAGAGTTTAATAGTGATTCGTAACAGACATGTTATATATCTCTTGGCATAGTTGATCTTTCACAATCTGACTCGTGAGTCAGTTGTAAATATTGATGACCAGTCGCGACTCAGTAAATAGTTTTTGTGGAAACATCATCTGACATCCTACGTTTCCGACGTTTTCACACATTCTGACAACAAAATTTTGGGTCACAACCCGTGAGTTAACAAACACTGGTTTCGTGTACAGACCAACGGTCTAGTAGCATGTTCACAGCTTTCTCCCTCTATGGTATTGGATGCACCAAACTTGTGGGTGTAAGATTATCTTCTACAGGACAACTAATGCATGGGAAAGCGTATTTTAAGGAGATTTACAGGTAACATGTGATTGTTTCTTTAATCATATTGTAAAATTTAAATTATAAAAACTGTGTTTTCGTAAGCTCCTATGAAATATACATATCAAACATCAATATTACTTTTAAAGAGTAGCAGTAGCAGATTTATTTAAGTAAACAAATCAAAAACACTAATTATTGTGTTTAGAAGTTTAACCTAATGTTGTGTTTTTCATTTTGGTTTCTAAAGCCAACAATCTGAGGGTCACGGGTTCGGATCCCGTCCCCGAACATGCTCGCCATTTAAGCCTTGAGAGCGTTAATGTTTGGAGATCAATATCACTATTCGTTGATAAAGAGTAGCCCAAAAGTTGTCAGTGGGTAGTGGTCACTAGCTGCCTTCCCTCTTTTCTATCACTTGAAAATTAGGGGCGGCAAGCTCTCAAGTAGCTTTGCGCGAAATTCAAAAACAAACAAATAAAATCTAAATCCAATTTTAAAAGCGGAAGAAGATAACTTATTCTGTTATGAGATTCTGTGTACGGACGCCCATTTAAGTGATTGCTACTAATTTAAGTTAAACATCAGCTTTTCAAGGGAAAAACTAAACAATATTAAAAGTTTACTTAGCCCTGTTCTGCTTGTTTGTTTGTTTTTGAATTTCGCGCAAAGCTACACGAGAGCTATCTGCGCTAGCCGTCCCTAATTTAGCAGTATAAGACTAGAGTGAAGGCAGCTAGTCATCACCACTTACCAACAATTCTTGGGCTACTCTTTTACCAACGAATAATTGGATTGATCGTCACATTATAACGCCACCACGGCTGAAAGGGCGAGCATGTTTGGTGGGACGGGAATTCGAATCCGCGACCCTCAGATTGCGAGTCGAGTGCCCTAACCACCTGGCCATGCGGGCCTTCCCTGTTCTGCAAGTTTAATGCACAAGCTTGTTTATTATAGTGTTGGTTACAATGCAAGAACCGAGAATTGGTTTGAAATCAGTAACCATTGTTGTCTATTACTTAACTGAATACTTTCTATTGACCTAATAAAGTCTTTTATACTATGTATCCTACTTTTAGACCTCTTATACATTTTTTATTTGTTGTAATGTTACGTTTCATGTTGTTGAACACTAAACACAAAATAAATGCATGCAGGCCCTGTTTCATGTAGACAATAAAATGATAAGATTACTGCAGGTTTCATTCAAATAAAGTTTTATGTTAAATATAGGATATTTTAAATCTAGAATAGTCATGAAAATTATCAAGTTCGTGATGTACATTTGAAGACAGATTACCTCATGAGTGGAGGTGGATATTGCTAACAGTTTGTAAGTTTTGTGGGATATACCTCTGGACAATAAAAATTGTTAGGTTTTAACAATTTTGGCTTTTTTGGTTTTGTTTGTTTAATAAATGATGATAATATCTGTTCTGTATTTTGTTTCATGAATGGAGAATTGTGTGAAGAAGGAAAAGTAATAATTAATCTCAATGATCGCTGTTCGAACGATTGCTGGGAGATTTCAATGCATTTGAGTTAATCCTGCTGTGTGACAGAGAAGGTTGGTCCTAGCTGAAGGTTGCTGTCGAATTTAATGCATATCATTCAGGAAGAGAAAAAACATCACAGTGCTGTTGGGAAGCTGCTAGCTATATATTTAAGGAGACTGGCAGTGTGGACCAATAACAATGACGCGAATATGTTTCGTAGTGTTCATAGAGAATGGAAATGCCTTCTCCAAACTTGTTTCGAATTACAAGTAAAGCATGTGGAACACATTTTGTAAAATTTATTGAAGTGTCTATGCTTCCAGACTTTTCGGACACCCTATATTTTAGGTTGTTAGTGGTTAGCAAAGGACTATACAGCACACTGCTTACATTCCACCACTATATGAGGCCTACTTTATTCATTTGCTTTACTCTTCCAAGCAACACTAATGAGACGGGAATTCAGTGAAACTTGTGTGTTGCAGCGGAAGTAGTAAATAAGAAAAAATAAGTTAGGCCTCTACGTCACCTTTCTTTCACTGAAATTCACATTTTGGTGAATGAAAAAATAAAAAATGAAAATATGAAATTTTTGGCCAGTGTTATAGCAATTGTCACCAGTTGTCGAACGCAAAAGGATTTTTTGAAAACAACGACATCTGATATCTTGTAAATAGTAAAGATCTGATTATTTTTATTTTTTCTGCATTTTAAGGGCAATCTACAAAATCTCCACGTTCTTCATCAACGAGATAAAGCTAATTCAAATTATATATTAAAAAGCTTTAAATGTTTCCAATATATCACTGCTTGACAAGAAAAAAACATGAAATACAAAGACGCTTGAACTGTTCAAAAAGTAAAGAAAATAAAGAACTAGTATTGACGCAATGATTCTATAAGCTTTATAGAGACTTTTACTTTATGAATGACAATAGGAAACGACGATGTAATTATTTTATATTTATATTAAGAAGTACCAATCATAAACCTAATCTGTTCTCAATACAGAATGATAAATTTAAATTATTTAAGAAACAATTAAATGGCTTGAAAATGTATTAAATAACTTGAATTTAAATGTGGTTTATAATCCAATAAAAAATATTGAATTCTAATTGAATTCATTTCTTTCATATTAACCATTTCGAGTTAGTTTTGTATGTAGATTTTCACTCTGCAAAGATAGATATTACTAAGATACAATTGAATCAGTTTGGATAGCTTAGTAAATAAGATAAATTTATTTTTGAATTTGAATAGCTACAACTACTAGGTTTAAAAGAGTTTTTGTTTGAAATGTATACCATATATGAATTTGTCCACATTACCTTATATCTATGAAAGGTAGGTCCTCCAATTAAATTTGCAGACCTAAAACGCTAAGATCCGGGGTTCGATTCCCCGTGAATGACTTTGCACTAAAACGTACAAATGAACCTCAAAAGATTTTTCATTCTATAAATTGATAGATAAACAATTTGTTTGTACAATGTAATACTTTCCTTTACTACACTAATTAAAAACAAAACTGTCGCTTTTACAAATCAAATAAGTGTATTCATTTTGTCTGGTGGTATCGAACCTTTCACAAACAAATTCATCCTTTCAGCCATAGGGGCGTTTTAATGTGACGGTCAATCCCACTATTCGTCGATATAGAGTATTCCAAGAGCTGGTGCTGATGGTGTTGACTAGCTGCCTTCACTTTAGTCGATCACTTCAAAATTAGGGATAGCTAGCACAGATAGACGTCGAGTATCTCTGCGCAAAATTTAAGCCTTTCCTTCTAAAGGGTAAGAGTTGAAATAATTTATAGAATATTTGCTTACTGAAAATATTAAAGAAATGTTTAAAATGTTATTTAAAACACAAAATAATCTCATTGAACACCAGATAGATTATATAGCCGTTAAATAACTTTAATATTAATTACCCTCTCTAACTCGTGAAAAATAATCAAAAAGAAAATGCATTTGCATTTCCTGACATTAAACAAAAACAAGATTTATATTAAACTAACATTTTCGTAATCGAATTCCTTCAAAGGCTGATATAAAACTTCTTATGATTTATTGTTAAGAGACATATAAGTAGTTGATGTGAAACTGATACAAGTGACGCACTGTCTGGCTGCTTCATTACGACTTCCTAACTAACATTTTGAAATACCATTTATTTTCATATGAAAATAAAACTGATCATGTGGCGTATACAGAAGGTACAGTAACAATACAGAAATATATAACGTTGCCTGATAAGTAATACAGAAATATACAACGTTGTTTGATAAGTAGCATTTCATCTTTTCGTATACAGAAGGTACAGTAACAGTACAGAAATATACAACGTTGTCTGATAAGTAGCATTTCATATTTTCGTATACAGAAGGTACAGTAACAATACAGAAATATACAACATGTTCTGATAAGAAGCATTTCATCTTTTCCAATACAGAAGGTACAGTAACAATACAGAAATATACAACGTTGTCTGATAAGTACCATTTCATCTTTTCCTATACAGAAGGTACAGTAACAATACAGAAATATATTTGTAGTATGATCCAAATAGTCCTGTGTGTGCTCTTTCTATAGTGCAAACTTTGGGTTGTGGATTAATTACTGGGATTCATGACAGGTAATGGGTCCTTTGAATCTTTTAGAAGAAAGGATAAAATGTATAGTGTTGGTATGTCCAACCCTTAATATATTTCCAAGGTAAAAATCATAAGAGAGGGTGTTGTATAAAATTGGTTCGAGGATGGCACAACAGAGGTTTTCAGTCCTCTTATTTGGTCAACGTACTTAGCAGATCACAATTCACTCTAGTATTTTTGGGATTAAAAGTGAATGTCGCTTTAGCTACCGTAATTCGGCCAAAATCTCTGAATCGAGTATAAACCACTATATCGTAAAAATGGGGCATGATACCTTCTGATATCTTGTGAAGTCTGTGTCACATTTAGTGCAAGTTTCTATCACGTCGAAAGTGCTCTCTAAGTGTTGAGCACAACCAGAAGAAACTAGTTGATTCGAAACTCAGTCACTCTTTCCCATACTTTACGATATTGTAAAAGAAAGT
>NW_013668904.1:110701-112187 GCF_000517525.1 Limulus polyphemus | reverse complement strand
CGTTGTAAGTCCGCAGACATACCGCTATGCCACTGAGGGGGGCAACATTTTTAATACTTATTAAAAAATGAGTTTTTCTTTTGTTTTTCTTATTGAATGCGTGTTTACAGATATTTTATAAGACCATGCGTTCCAGTCTTAATATTGTTACGACAGCGGAAGTCACGTGACTCTGGTAACACGTAATGAGTATCTAGAACGTTCGTGAAGGCTCCAGAGTTTGCCAGACACGCCCTTTATTTTGTATATATAAGACTGGCGAGAAGTGACGGCATAAACAATTGAATTGCAGACAGATACATATAGAGACAGATAATCGAGTCAAGCCGTAAGAAAAGTGCGTGAATCGTTCGTTGTGAATTATGGTATATATTTAAGTTATAGTGACTGTGGAAATTAAGTGTATTGCAAAGTTGAATTGAGAAAGAATAAACTAGTTTTATTTAAAAAAAGACTTGTATCGCTGAAGTTTCTCAGAAAGAATTTCTATGGAAAATTAACCAACGACCAGAGACGTAACAATATGTAACATAGATATTTCATATTCATCATCTTAATTAGATATATTTATTTAAACCACAGCAACAAATTATTCTAAAGCGTATTTTGAATCTTATCACCTAGGCTCATGTCCTTTCAAAAAGGATCAAAACTGAAGATAGAAAAAAGATAAAACCAGTAAAGTTTTAACTGAAAGTTAAAAATTATATATATTAGTGGCTGCTAACGTAAGAGACATTAGTCCAATAGGGATGATTTAATTTTTCCCTTAAATTTATTAAGTTAAACTACGCCCTACAGCAAGGTTTTCTAATAATATTAACTTATAAAGGTCTAAAATGGACACGCGGCTGCAATCAGGATTCAACAACAAAAACAATTTATTCACAGAGTAGGTCACGAGAGTACAACCTCATGTGATCATAATTTTACATAGTCTTCTGCCACATTAATAGCGTCTGTACATCACCGCTAGGGAAGTTTGTGTCAGTTTCATCACACGCACATATATTTACTCAAAATACAAATGATTAGCTAGAAGGTGAGTTAGGGTTTTAATGCAACTAAAAAATTCATAGCTCAACTAAACGATAGAAGGAAATAATAAAAGAACGATAAACACGACCATAATCATAAAAAAAGAATCTGCTATATCACAAACTTAATCCTTATTATTGTTAAAATAATTTGGTACTTTTACATTTTAGTCGTATCTCAAAAAATAAACATTAATAGACGATTAATAAACGATGTGATTTATACTAGTTTTTCTGAATTTGATTGTTTTATCACTAATTTATTAGTTAAAAGCTGGATATATAGTCACTTAATATACACAGCGTGGTCACAAGTAAATAGACACTTAATTTTTCGTTATTTAACTGATTTATGCTAACTAATTTGTGTTCACAGAGTACTATATAAATGAAAATGGTCCGCACACTAATTAGCTTGTGCTACAACATGCCTAGAACTCAAGGTTCTC
>NW_013668904.1:108750-110295 GCF_000517525.1 Limulus polyphemus | reverse complement strand
GGTCGAAAATCCTACAATCTAAAATTGACAAGATGATTCTCATGATGTCCCAAAGGATCAACGAACTCCACGAAGTGAAAGGAAGATCTACTAGATATTAATTAAATTATAAATATGTCAATTCATGTTAATATGACTGAAAAATTTATTATTTTTTTTGAAAAGGTGATGTCTATTTACTTGTGACCACGCTGTGTACATGCTCCACTGTATTTGAGAAAACAAAACCGTATATATATATAGTAAATCTAGCATTTATGAGCCTGCCAAATCCCGTGGACACTCCAGTTTAAAAGCTACGGGATTATTTTCTCATATATTTTGAAAAATAATGTTGAACACGACTAATAAAAAGAGTCAAAACGTAGGAAAATGAACGATTTAATGTTTCAAGTTGGATATAGGGAGACAAAATCACGTTTTATATATAGTTGTAACATTCATTTTACTGCATGTTCGAATGATACTAAAATAATGGTTCAGTTGTGATGTGATGATCTGGCAAGCAGAAAGAAGTTTTTGAAGGTCTTGTAATCAGTCATTCATAGCTACATTCTTAAACTAATCTATCAATCCATTAATCTTTTTGTTGGAGTACAATTTAAAAGAACATGAATTGTTTTAGTTAGACTTCAACGAATTTTGAATTAACATTTATTCAGTTTTTATTCTTCTACCAAGACGTGTCATCCATTGTCTTACAATCTTTTTCAGTTTGTGTTGGCAACAAGAGCAGAAGCTATTTTGGGAAAATGTTCTTCTAATAATTCTCAATTCACTACGTCTTAAAGCAATTTATTATTTTAGCAAAGAAGTGAGCAGCGTTTAATTTTATTTTAGATAAACATTATGTTATATAAATAATTTATAAAGAAAGTTTATAATGGCTCTCGGGTTTGCTATTTTGCAATTTTTTTTAAATAAGGTACCATGCTTTGTTATGAGGGCTATCTATTCTTGTATTTACTTTTCCTTTCGTTAATCTATGTCTTCATTAAAACTCTTAAAACTCGAGTAACCGAACATCAGTATCTGTATTGCGTTGTCGATCACGAGCGTTCCTATTGCTTTGTTACACTGCTACGCTGTAACCAACAGCGCAAAAAGCGGAAATAAACCAATATTTACGGTTTCTATAAAATTCATGCTTTCAAATTCTCTGGTATTGGCGACAGAGATCTTACATTCAAGAAGAACCGTTGCAATTGAATAGAGCCACTTAATATATTTATTGTTTTTAATAGTTGTAATTGAATAAATCACTTAATCGTTTTTCTTTTAATTGCTGTAATTCAATAGAACCACCTAATTATTTTTGTTTTAATTGTCGTAATTGAATAGAGCCACTTAATATATTTATTGTTTTTAATAGTTGTATTGAATAAACCACTTAATCGTTTTTGTTTTGATTGCTGTAATTCAATAGAACCACCTAATTATTTTTGTTTTAAGTGTCGTAATTGAGTAGAGCCACCTAATATTTTTATTGTTTCAATTGTTGTATTTGAATTGAGCCTTCAAATTGTTATTTTTTTGCTTTAATTC
>NW_013668904.1:103076-107750 GCF_000517525.1 Limulus polyphemus | reverse complement strand
GGACAATAGGTAACACAATTTACCCATAAATCCAGTCACATTCTTCCTTAAACAGAGCCCATATCCATTAAAACAATGTTAACTGTACTTATTAAACTTATTATGAACAGAGAGCAAATCTACAGAGTTGAGTGCATACTTGCTTATCCGATTTCACAATATGAGTAAAAATAGCAATTTCAACTCTATTTCAACAGTTGATTACTCGAAAACATTTAAGAATTGATATTTTGTAACTTTGCAAATTTATGTACAGTACTTTACAAAAAACATGTTTAAACATTTTTTGAGCTTTAATCTCTACACAGCTCGAAGTGGTATTGTCAGTAAATAACACACCTATAATTTTTTTCATAATTTTTATGTCCATCCCAAAGTAGAGTTTTGTGTTTTCTGGAACATGTCATCTCTTAGAAATAGATTTGTTCATGTTTTGCTTCTCGCCCCACCTTTTTTCTCTTATTGATTTTATTTCAAATATATATATATATTAGCCTTAAACCAGATAAAACCGACAGCTAAAATGATTGAATTTAAAATTTCCTTTTATATCTATCTCTCTAAAGTAATCATAAGTTTATGAAAAAGTGACCAGCAGAAATTACAATAATAGAGAACAAAAGACGTTAATATGAACTTTACAAAACTGAGGAAGAAGCCACAAACCTGGAAATTATTTATACTTTCTTTTGATAGTGTATTCCTTGGTATAATCATTTCGAGGCTATATTATGTCTGTCTGAAAGAATATTCTTCTATAAGAAGACGTCAGGTAAGGATATTTATGGTTGGTGAGGCTGATAAACTAGTAGTTGTATCAGAGAAAATTAATCTTCCTTATTTGTTTGTATTAGTAAAGTAATTGTTATTCAAACAATATGTACAAGTACAAGATCCTCTTAGTTACTGAAAACAAACAATAATTTTTAGAGAAAAATTGAGCTTGACCAAAAATATAGTTGGAAAAATATCACCTTTATCAATGTGTACCTACTATATGAGCGCAAGCTGTGTTTTTAATATTTAGTACTTTTACTAAAATCATTGGTGATTTATACTACTTAGTTTAATTTACAAAAATCCAGTTTTCCTTCTTTCATATTTTTAATAGGTACTTTCAATGTGTGTGAGAGACTGTATGAACAGACATGAAATCCGAGGTTCGATTCCACGCGGTGGACATAACTGATAGCCCAATGTGACTTTGCTTTAAAACAAACAAACACAAACTAATTATTAGGTAGAAAAGGTGTGCCAAATTTGATGTAATTAGGTTAAGCATTTTAAAAGTAAGAACAAAACAAATAGGGGGACACACATGTCACCTTGCCAGTCTAGGAAGAATTGAATATTTCAACTTGCATGATTGAAAATAGTCTATCATAACCAAATAAAACACTAGGTACATCAAGTTCACATTTGGTATAGCATTTAAATTTCTGTCGATGAATTTCATTTACTCTAAATAACTTCACCCCACTCATGAATATTTCAATTTACCCAATTGAAATATCTTGTAGCACTATTATAGAAAACTCCAGTCAAACTGTGTTTTCTCTGATTTAGTATGAGTTTCTCCATTACTCTTATCCTCCCATAAAAATTCACTTCCTGAAAAATATTTCAGGTAAAAATTTGAACAGTCTATCACTAATATTAATGAAAATGAAATATTCTTTGTGTCTTCAAGTAACACTCATCATGTAATGTTGATACACGTGTGCAAAACCGTATACACACATTAACACATACACAAATACTGCTATATACATATGTAAACAAACATTACACATTATCACACGTACTAGTAGTTAAAATCAAACTGCCTCTAGCTCATTCACAAATCACTTATAATACTTGCTCCTGTTTTCGTCCAGCAGTCTGAGAAGTCATGATAACGAATATAAAAGGTGGACAGTTTTGTAAAGACCACAGTATTAATTGACTTGTGAGTAAAAATTCTTTTAATTTAATCACTAATGTTTGCCACTCTTCTTCACTGTTTGTGTTCGCCCTCTGCTTAACACTTCCTGAATCTGTATTACAGATGCTTTTGAAAATCGGTATTCCTGAATACTAGGATAGCTTAAGCCTAACTTTGCAGTCAACCAAGACAGATGTTTCTTAGCTAGGTTCAAGTAAAGTAAACTATTAAAAACTGTTTTTTATCATTACATAACCTGAACTGAATAAAATGGTTTTACAGTTCATGAATTAATTTCATTAAAATATTCATGAAAATATCTAACAACACAGTTATATTTTTCATTTACATATTAAATGCCCAATAAAGACCATTTTTATACTCCACCATAGCTGTATAAAAATAATATTATAGAAATTATTGTTCAAATTTCTGTGGAAATATATTTATGAAAATAACATGTATCAATAATTTTGAGTAATGAAATATGGTACAATAAACTTTGTTTTAGTTCTTTACAACTGAATTTATTATGAATTTTATAATTTAAGTATTTCACAAATAAAAACCATAATTAAAAGTCTACATCATAACTAGTGTAGGTAAATTTGAATTTTTCTCTACACGTAGTAGGACTTTGCTGTCACACAGACAGCTTTTTAGCTAAATATGTATCTAAGACATCGGATCAGTATTTATTAGCTATATCCTCCAATTTTAATAAACTTTTTTAAAGAAAGTTGGATTTTTCGCTGTTGTTCTAATGTAATAAATATTCACATAATGGTTATTTCGATATTTTTACTTCCGACCTTAAACGTACTACTGGTTACAAACTAATACTTTTCTGCACATTCAGATACATATGATTTGGTTAGTTGGTCTTGAATTTCGTGCAAAGCTGCACGAGGGCTATCTGCATTTAGTTGTTCCTAATTTATCAGCTATAGATTAAGAGGAAGGTAGCTAGTCAACGCCACCCACTGACAACTCTTGGGCTACTCTTTTACCAACGAATCGTGGGGTTGCCATAGCTGAAAAGGCAAGCATGTTCGGTGATGGGGATTCGAATCCTCAACCCTCAGATTGTGTGTTAAACACTCTAACCACCAGGCCTAATACAAATGATAACTGCAAACAATCGAGTGAAGACGTGCTGTGTGGTTCAAGTAGTTAATAGTAACCATCATGTAAAGACGACTATAACTTTTTGTAAGAACAATTCAACTACTTCAGGTTGGAATAATCCCACCAGCACGATTAATATCAAAACCAAAACAGTCAGTAATGCTTATTGAGACCTTGGAATATAATTATTGTAAATGTCTGTTTTTCAGCATAATGCTGCACAATGGACTATGTTGAGCTCACAAGAAAGATCGAACCCCAAAGTTTGACATTATAGGCCCTCAAGCTTACTGCTGAGCCACGGGAAATCATTGTTATGTCTCCGCAGTGAGACATACTGTGTCTCCTTTGTTTCTCAGTGGATTGAGCTGAAACTTGGCAAGGTTATATCTTGGTCCAATATTATTAGATGCCTTTTTCATTTTTTATTTAAGTTTTTCTAAGAATCTTATGTGATCAAAGGTCAAATAACCCAAAAACGTATAGTTTGGGCTCATGTTCAGTCATAGTTACAGCAATCAAGATACAAAGTTGATACAAATATAAATTGTTGTGTGCTCAACAAACTGGTATATACAAAAGTTGGATTTGTCCATTTTGCGTCATTTAGGGGGGTCATAGCTCACAAAAAAGCTTTAAAGACCTGTAAACATAACATAAAAAAGTTGAATTTTTTGTGAATTCATACGACATGATTCTTAGTGTGGTGGCATGATAACAGAAAACGTTTATTATAAACAGTGGTTTCTAAGTTATTTTTATTTTAACTGATACATCATAAAACGATAAACTATTATTTTCTTCAATTTCATAAGTGAGTTTAATCGCGGTTTCTAAACTATTCAAATAATGAGTAAAATCTATCAATATTTCTTTATTATAGCAACATGGAAAGTGTCATCGACATACTTAATCCATATTTTGGATTTAAGTGGAGCTTTCTGTAAAACATCAGTTTGAAAGATATTCATGAAAAGGTCACACAACAGAGGAGACAATGAGCAATGTAAAATATTTAATATAAAGAGAAACAATTATTCCATGAATTTACTTCCTACATGTAATTAGGTACATTAGGTAGTGAAAACTATAATTGTGATTTTAAAAAATCGAAAAAGTCAAGAATGTGATGGAATTTCAGTAACAATAGTAAAAGAGTGTATAAATTGTATCATAGAACCATTGTTATATGTTTATGATTTGTCTATAACAACAGGAACTCTTACAGGGGAGATAATAAGGCTGTAGTAATTCTTAAATACTAAAAAAAATATGGATTTAGAGAAGAATGTCCCCTCTGTTACGTATTGCTAATTTGAAATAGTCCGATATTTTAGTTAATTTACGCTATTTGCCAACAAGATTGACACACACACCGTTTTCGTTTTTCACACAAATACGTTTTAATATATATATACAACAGTACAATTTACAACAACTATTACTATGAATAATTACCACAAGCAAAGTTTTATAAATAACAATTTCACGAACTTACAAACAACATGGAATCTTCTTTCTAGTTCAGAGTTTCCTTGATATCCAGCGAGTTAACTTGAAGTCGATTTACGTACACTTGCCGAGAAGCTAGTTTTATCAGACACTGAATTGTTGGACCGTCG
>NW_013668904.1:69820-103063 GCF_000517525.1 Limulus polyphemus | reverse complement strand
GGTCCGATGAGAATCCACTGACGTTCGAAATCTATAACTGCTCTTGGTCAAATGTCGTAAATTCTCTGGTTGATAAGGGTTAGAAAAATCACGATTTATAGCGTACACGGTTGTAGCAGGTTCCTAGCCAACTTTTAAAGCTCTCTCTCTATGGCTTTGGTCTTTTTATATGTGCGGGAAATGTTTTTCTCGATAGTTCGGACAACAATACTGAACTATATTTAACTGGTTACGGAAGTGGATATATTGTCGATTCTTGCGTTCACGAATATTCTACAACCTTGGAGAATTGGCGGGAGTTTCACCATACGTAACTAGCACTGTAAGTGATTTCATCAAATCACTGTCTTGTTTTGAACATAACAGGCATCATTTAAACAAAAAAAAAAACTACCTCTGACCGCAACTTACAAATCCCACTTTGACAAACAAAATTTTATGACAATTTAAATGTGATACTATCTAGAGAGAGATCTCTGGCAACTATTTTTATTGTTTGTTTATAATCGCAAATCTACACAATGGGCTATCTGCGAAGTTCTCACCGCGGCTATCGAACCTTTATTTATAGAGTTAGAAGCCCTCAAACTTACCGCTGAGTCACAAGGGAACGATAGGTCAACTTAAATACAGACAGTCTTCAAATAATTGAATAAGTAGATTTGTTTAAACATTTGTTTAACAACAAGTTAAAGCTTGGAATGGTCTATTCTTTCATTGGGGTGTGTGTCTATGAGCCAGACTAGTTTCGGAGAATTCCACTCCTCATCAGTGACCCTGGACACTACCACCAATGAAATATCAGACCAAACCAAGCCTTCATACTAGTGAGGTATCAAAAATCAAACTGGGTCAGTGTCAGATAACAATACGAAGAATTGAATTGTGACGGATTGCTGCAAGTTCTTCAAATATCTATAGAATGATAGGTTTCTTTTTGGTGAGTGTAAAACACGTAAATACACCAGTTTAATTAGTCTTCAAATAGTTGTCTTACTTAAAACTATATATCGTAATTAATCACTTAAACTATACTTCAATATGGAAAAGTTCTGGATTGCAATAGCCATTTAATTTTGAAAGGATAGCACGGACGAGTTTTTTATCACTATTATATGTTTCTTGACTGCCTTTAGGCATGAATCTCCAACACTTTAATTCCCAGTAGATTTCAACACTATAGATATCCACACTCTGCAAGAAACATTGACAAGATAATCTAACATCTTCCGACACTATAAATATTACAGTTGTCAGATATAACAACTATCATCTGACATAGTTTATGTTCACTTCCTTATCAAAACCTCTTTTCTGTTGTGATTGTAGGTGCTTAAAACCACAAAATACATCCACATATACCGTTTGATAACTCCGTGACACTGTGCTAAAATGAGAAAGTAAAACAATTATTTTATTATAGATCAAGAAACAAAACCAACAAACCAAAGTGACAATAATTTGAATTAATTCTAAGGAAAAACAAGATTAGTGAATCGTCGACTAATTAATATATTTATGTGTAAACTCCAACAAAATAACAGTGCTGCTAAATTTCATGACATGTTCCTAGAAAGAAACGCAGGTCTTCAACGAGGGTACTATAAGTTGACAACTAACCCGTTAAGTTGTTGTTTAATTAACATAAAGAGAGTATATTATTTGAACAATCATTGCTGTACTTCTTAAACTACTAACACATGAAATTTTGAAATTGCGTGTATATTTAAGAAAGCAAAAAAAACAATGTACATATTATTACATTGAATGCTCAGAATTTAAAATCTTGCCCATTTGTGATTGTGATTAGCTCAACTGGGTTTTGGGAAAATTAATAAAGTCCCAACTACTACAATTTAACTTAAATTTTCCTTGTCTTTAAGAAAATGTATCAAAGCGTTGTCATGAACTTTGAGTCAACCACTTGGAGACTATTTAACCTCTACTAGACATTTCATAAAAAAAACAAAAAAAAACAGATTTTGGAAGAATTAAAACTACTTGTAAAACAATTGAAACTGGTGGTTATATTCATATCTAATCCATCTAATGCCAAGATCACACGGTGGCTGAACAACCAGTAGAACCAATAAGCCATATCCAGTGTAATCTACCTGATGCAATTTCTCGTTGTGCAAAAAAAAAAAGAAAAAAAGTCTTTTATCGTTCAAGAGAGGTTGTCAGTGACTCAGAAATCAGCAAAGTGCATCTTAGAGACAAAGGAATTACAGAAATATATCATTAATCAGATAGCTGCAATATGTGAAACTAGAAACAATTAAAATGGCGAGTAAATACGGAAATGCCCGGCATGGACAGGTGGTCAGGGCGCTCGACCCGCAATCTGAGGGTCGCGGGGTTCGAATCCCCGCCACACCAAACATGCTTGCCCTTTTAGCGTTATAATGTGACGGCCAATCCCAATATTCGTTGATAAAAGAGTAGCCCAAAAGTTGGCTGATGACTAGCTGCCTTCCCTCTAGTTTTACAATGCTAAATTAGGGACGGCTAGCGCAGATAGCCCTCGTGTAACTTTGCGCGAATTTCAAAACAAACAAACAAATACGGAAATGTAACTACAATAGTCACTATTAATTAGCGATATCACTACTCTTGCATGGGCAGACCTTAATGTTTTAAACATATGTACTACGTAAGGATCAAAACATGATCAGAAGCCTACTAAGTGAAAATAAAAATTCGTTTATTTAACAGTAAAAACAGATTGACAGAGGAATGTGGATGTGAGATTGCAATTGTTGTTTTTTCATGCTATTAAATCATCAAGAATTCGTTTCACAAATATTTAAATAACTTAACATAAACTGTATACGATCAGTAGATTTGAAGCTACTTAGAAAGTTACAAAAATCTATTATTTTACTTACCAAAGTACTTACAAACGTACAGAATTATCATCGAAAACCACTAGGCCGTCATCTGTTTCAAACAAGTGACTAAGATCATGTTTAAACAAGGATGCTGTTGTTGTTTGTTATTAAGCACAGAGCTACACAAAGGGCTATCTGTGCTCTGCCCACCGCGGGTATCGAAACCCGGTTTCTAGCGGTATAAGTCCGCAGACATTCCGCTGTGCCACTGAGGAGTGGGCGTTTAGACAGGGAAGTATATATACACTGAAATGCTGCCACAAAGCCAAGTTGACTGCATATAAACTTAGAAATGAAAACAAAGTAAGAAACTTGGTAACTGCTTCAATTTATCTTCAAAAGGCCCGGCATGGCCAGGTAGTTAGGGCGCTCGACTCGCAATCTGAGGGTCGCGGGGTTCGAATCCCCGTCACACCAAACATGCTTGCCCTTTTAGCGTTATAATGTGACGGTCAGTCCCACTATTCGTTGGTAAAAGAGTAGATCAACGGTTGGCGATGGGTGGTGATGACTAGCTGCCTTCTCTCTAGTCTTACACTGTTAAATTAGGGACGGCTAGCGCAGATAGTCCTCGTGTAGCTTTGCGCGAAATTCAAAACAAACAAACAAAAAATGCTATTTTACTTTCATTAAGAGGCCGGGTGTGGCCTAATAGTTAGCGTTCTCAGACTGTAAGTCCAAGAGTTCATAGATCGCGTACTGTTCCATAAAAGTATTCTTCGCACTGTGGAGTCGTGGTTGCACCAAAATAGTAACAGTCAAATCCCACTATTCGGTGAGACAAAAGTAGTCCTAGAATTGGCGATGAGTGCAGTTGACTAGCTTCCTTCCTTGTAGACTGTCAGTTGAAAGTTAGGAACGGCTGTGCCTTTGTGTAGCTAAAATTCTAAATAAAACAAGTCCTTCCAGTAAAATAAAATAAAATAAAAACACCTTCTTATAAGTCATTATAAATGTATTACCTTATGTCCAAATAGATTGATTACAAATATAAGATATTGAGCTCATTACTTTATTCTGATCATAACATAATTTTAAGGGTAAAATATGTTAAAAGTACATGGAATTAGTGTGCGAATTAAATTGGTAGCTATATCGTCTACAGTAAAATGTTTGTTAACATATTACAAAATGTGATCTCTAATACATGTAAATGGGTTTTGTAATTGATAATTCATAATACGTACAACATTTTACAAATATATTAGTCGCTGTTAATCTTCCTGTACGATACTTAGCATAATTCGGTTACAAATTTTGATTTTTGTCAAAGTATAAAAGTTTCAATAAATTATATTACTTAAGTTGTTATTATGACATTTTTAAACAAATGGTCTCTGATTTAGATGTACCTGAATATAAAGCTTGCTTTTTTTTCTTCTCTCTCTCTCTCTCCTCTCTTCTATGTTGTAAATACCATTTAGAAACTCATTTTAATATAATGCTGCTCCAGTTTCTATCTTAAGCTAGCTTCTTTTAGAAATATTTATGGAATACATTGAGTGGCATTTCGACTTGTTTCCTTTCAGGAATTTCAAATTATGTAGATATCAAATATATTTAAAACGGTGATTTATATGTAAAATTTTATAATTAAAAGTTGTGAAATATATTAGAACAGTAACATAAAAACTCGGTGAAACATGCTGGCAGCAAACCTAAAATTGAAAAGGGCATTACGTCGAAACAAATACAGATCATCAGAGAACTTGTTGGATAACTTTTAAACTAAAAAGTTAAATAACTTTTCAATTTACTTTAAAATATGAATGCGAACAGGGATACGTGCTATTTCGCTGACACAAACATGCTCAAATCAGGACACAAATAAATGAAAGGAAATAAACGAGAAAATTAGGAAAACCGCAATTATAAATTCCGTGTCAAGCTGGAAACGTCAATAAATCGTTATCAAATACACTTACCACTACATATAGGGGTAGCTATGCTAAGGTAGTTTGATTTTTTGTTGTTGTTGTTTTGCAAGCATAGCTGCACCAAGTTCCACATCTACGGTAGTTAAGGAGAATCAATACAGTATTGCTTACGTATGTTTTTTCACATGCACGCAGTCACTTCTCTAACGTTTTCAGGTAAATAATCCAAAATACTAAATGTACTTGCGCAGGGTCCCCGAAATATATAAAACAAAAATAAAGATTAACAAATATTTTCATTTCTTGCTTTTCAACTCCATATGTCATGCTTTGTTGTAGCCTACAAGGTGCATAATTCTCCTCGTGATTCATGGCATGCGCTCGTTTTACTGACGTCACGATAATACAAATTGCAACGTTAGGCGTCCTTATGAGACATCATTTTAGTGTTTATTGACTGAGTGATAGACAACACACTACTGTATAGTGGTGCGAGTTGTTAACACAGATGACCCCCCCTCCAGGTGACTTTCGGGATAATTATTGTTTGTTTGTAATTAAGCACAAATCAACACAATGGACTATCTGTTATCTGCCCACCACTGGTATCGAAACTCGGATTCGAGCGTTGTAAGTCCGCAGACATGCCGCTGTGCCACTGGGGAGCGGAGAATTATCATTAAACTATGAAGTTTTCTAAAAAGTGCCATTCTCTTTCAAAAGTAAAAAAGAAAAAGGTTATGTGTTATGTACATGTAGCATGTACTTCAACCGAAGTAGCTCGAGATTGAAATGAGTATTCATGCTATTCCATAAGAAAACATTCATAATTTTAGGAAAACATATGGGTTCACAAAAATTAATTAAAGAGCGTTATCGAAAAGTGTACCTTTTCTCATCAGGGACAAACCAGTTAGCCCCTGATGAAAGAGTGTACTTCTTTTCAAAGCGTTAGGATTATAGGGTTTAGTATTTTTATCCATAAGAAGAATAACGGTCAAGTCGCCTGATCCAGCATCTGTGGATTTTTGTGCGACCATACTGTTGAAATAAACAATGAAAAACAGTCATATTTGTACATTAGATGGCTTATGGAAGGCAAGCAAGAAGTTAATGTGAGATTTGGACATGATAGCTTTTACAATGGAGCCTTTTGCAATAGAATATACGCAATCAGGTGAATTAGATGTTTTCTTTCTGGTTACTTTTTCCTGATTCCATTATTTGAAATAATATTGATATTTATGTTATATTGTTCATTAACATTAGTGTCAAGTTCTGGCCAGGCATGTTTATTAACTGTGTTTTGGTAAGTATTGAATTTATTTGCAAGTGTGGTTATTGTTAAACATTTTGTTGTTGTTTTTGTTGAACCCTGATTGTAGCAGCGTATTCATTTTAGACCGTTACATATTGACCAGTCATAATATACAATGGTTATCTTACTGATTAACCACAACGTGCAACATTTATAGTACTGATTAACTTTACCAAAGAAAAGGTTATTTTAAACAAATACATTTTCTCTAAATGTCCAGTAAAGTGATTATTTCTATATTCAGTCCTTTGTTTAGCCGTTTAATGATTTTCTTCTTAAGCCACACTTTCAAATAAATAATGCAATAACCACCAGTCACATTGTAGTAATTTTGATTGGTGTTTCTTCTTTCTAAGACATTTCTGTCAGGCATTGTTGAACCATCTGTCAAAGATATGATACACGAGGTCCATTTCATATAAAACATTTATGTCTTTTGAAGGTGGTTTCTGATTTATGTGACATAACAGATGAGGATTTCTAGACGACACCAAGAATATATATATATATAGCTATTTGATTAAAACAATTCTATTGCAGAAGATGTATGAATGAATCAGTATACATCAAAGATAGTTCAAATATAAATAAATGTTTTACCTCGTCTGAAACTAGTTACTAGACATTATATGGGTATATATTTGCATGAGGTTCACAGGAAATACATGATATAGAGTAGCGTATCATATAAAGTGTATGAATTGAATACATAAACTCAAGTTATTTTGTCGATCAGTTTTCAATTTCTCTCGTAAATTGTACTGAGCGTGGCCTGGTACTTAAGATCCACGGTTCGCGTCTCGTTGCCGCACAATTGTCCTCCGCACTTTGGGTTGTGGTTATACTGTAAGAGTGACAGTAAATTACACTATTCGATTAGAGCAGTTCAAGAGTTGTTGGGTTATATCTGCCTTTCCTCTAGTCTATTAGTTCAAAATTATGGACGGTTTGCGCAGATATCTTTTGTGGAGCTTTGCACGAATTTCCAAAACAAACAAACATTCGTAAAATATCAATAAACATACTGATATAATATTTTAGTGCATAGAAGTTCATTAAAATGCAGACCGTTTATTTTACTCTATGCAATTTGTAATATATTTAGACATGTATCTCAAAATATGGAGAAAACAGAAATGTATTGACACAAAAGAAAACAATATATGATAAATGAAAGAATCTTCTCAACTTTTCAAAGAAGGGACTCGTCAGAAGCAAAGTCCCTGCTCTTCAGTAGCTTTCATCATTTTGACCTAATCGCATATGATAATAAAAATAAAAAGGAACAGCACCGTACTTCCCAACTATGCTAAATCAACATCAGTGGAAATGCACAAGTACACACATAAGATATATGTATATATATATATATATAAGGAAATATTATATTATACCATAATCACTCACTCATATACTTAAACGTACCTAACAAAATAAATCGGTTACATTATTACACATAAAGTAATTATAATATAACTTAAATATTGTTTTAGGCGCGTATCACGGACAGTCACGATACTAATATTCATTCTTAATTTACAAGCTTTCACGTCTCTTGCTGGAGGGTACTTCAGGTCTGACCAAGTCTCCAGCAAGAAGGGCAAAAGCTTGTCAATCAAGAATAAATATTAGTATCGTGAATTAATAATATAACTTGTTGTATTACCCAGTGTAAAGTTGTCAGATGCCACCTATGTAACCTCGATTATTTTACTAATAACATTACTAAAAATTTCAACGAATCATAAATGCTTAAAATAAAACATTCTCGTAATTAATATATATATATATATATATTGAGTCCATTATGTCATAAACGGTATCTCACTCAAACAGAAAATTTTCAATTTAAGAATGAATCAGTTTACGTTTTATGTGAGAAGTCTCACTTATAGTTCTTTGAAATTATCTGAATATGTAAACAGTTGTATTAACAAGACCTATGATTTATCGAAGAAATCGTACTTTTCTTTTTTTCCTTTCTGGCTCTGAGAATTTTGAAACGAATGGTTATTTTATGAAAGTTTTTCTTTTAATATTGAACGTATCTTGAATTATTTATATCCTTATATTTTGATTGGAAAAATATTTTTTTATACTACTGTACATTTATCTGTGTATGATTGTGAAATAGGGAACAAATGCCGTGTGTTGCTCCTCACAGTTTAACCAAGTTGTCTAGTTGATGTTTGACTTCACTTTTCAGTTAATCGTGTTCATAAAAGGACTTTCTGTAGGGCAAGCCATGGCTGCGAATATTACATCAGACTGGTGTCTTCCTTTCCCGATATCACTTCACCACATATTATTCTGCATGCTTGGCATCACTGTCTTGCTAGAAGATGAATCCCTGACCAACAAATCTTGTTCCTGATGGAATACCAGGACGGATAAGAATAGATTTGTACCTGTTAGCAATTAAGGGGTCATCAATTGTGTTTAAATCTCCAACAACGTTGGTTAAGATACAGCCTAGATTTGTATTGATCCTTCCACATGCCTCAAATGTAGATGTTCTACGTGATGCGTGACACTGTTTTGATCTCGACCACCCATGTTAATAACTGTTTCAATAATTACTTCTCACATTGTATTTCCCATGAAAATTAGTGATATTTCATTCTTAAATCAAGTATGTTGATTTTTCTTTATTAATCTGTCATCTTTTTTATTTCCTTCATGTAATATTCTGAAAAGAAATTATACTATTGGCGCTAATGATTTAATATTTATCAAATATGACATACATCCAAGTTGAGTTTAAGATAAGATACCTCACTCATGGGGCGTTCTATTCAATCCTGTCATAGACTGATTTTGTAATGGATGGTTGTTCGAAAACTAAGCTATTAGGCTTAAGTTGCAAATCTTTTACGCTGATTTTCAAGATTATTTTCTGTGGTTTTGCAAAAATCAACAGAAATATTAGTACTTATTATAATAACTAATAATAATTTTTATTCACCTGTGTAAATTGTGATCTTAAGCATGTTTAAATAAAAAAATTCATATGTAAAGATTTTTGTTTTATTTAGTCTTGATTTTTTATCCAATAAATTTGTCATTTTCAGGATAAGATGTGAAATTTTGTGTGTCAGTTTTAACGATCGCAGACTTTCTTTTGGCTTGTTAATAGTGTTAAAAATTAGTCCTAATGAACTACTCAGAATCCGCCCCCTCCCCCAATAGCACAGCGGTATGTCTGCGGATTTACAACGGTAGAGACCGGTTTTCGATACCCGTGGTGGGCAGAGTACAGATAGCTTATTGTGTAGCTTTGTGTTTAACTTCAAAGAAACAAACAACTCAGAATTCGCTAATATACTATTGTTAAAAGACAATGAATAATTATTTTAGGTAAAAATATATAAGGAAATTAGCGAAAAGATACAATAGGAGGTATTGTGCTATTAAATATTACAAAAGAAAGTAGCTGACCCAAGGAAAATTATGGGGTGTTGATCAGTATTTTCCTACTCGGTTCTTAAGGAATAACTGATAAAAAAAAAGCATATCTGGTAAAACAACACTTAATTTAAGATCGTGCTGTAGATTATTTTAGTTGCGTTGATCTTTGAGGAAAAAGCTATTTTATATTTTTTCTAATAAATCTTTTTCTGTAATAAAAAAATTGCGAAAATGCAAATTTTTATCCAAAAGAGGAGTGATTTGTGAAGACTTACAGATATCAAAAATCTTGTCTGAAAAACAGAAGATTGGTATTGAAACAACATCTAGGTTCGATATACAGAGAAGCTACCATCGCAAACATTGTCAGCTTGTCCTAAATCAATTTCCTCCAAGCCAAAAGATTCTTTTATCAATTAATGCGGCGTAATTTGTTCAGATGTAAATAAAATCTACAATTAGTAAATAGTTTCAAGATATGTGAAATGCATACTAATTTCTAGCATGCCTGGAACAAAAGGCCAAATGTAGAAAATCATCTATGACTAGAGAAATTTATGAATTTCGTTATATTTTGGTGCTTCTCATAAATGTAACAACGTTTGAACAGTTTAATCCTAATTAATGTTTAAAAAAAGCTTTGAAACCTATTTTGATTGAAAATAAGTCTTTTCAATCCTACGTCAAAAGGTGGAGATACTTTCTTAACCTATAACGTACTATTCTACATTGAGCGTACTCAAAAGCACTTTTAGAAATAGGTAATTCAATACATTTATTGAAATCTCAAAACTTTTGGCAGAAACATCGAATCTAAGTACTTTACAATGTTCAGATTTATGTTGTTTTCATAAAATATGACCCCAGTGGTTCAGTGGTACGTTTCTGGAGTTATGACGCTAAAAATCGGGTTTTGTTACCGGTGGTGAGCACAACACAAATAAGCCCATTGTATAGATTTGTGCTTAACAACAAACAATTCATAAAACATTTATTTTATGCATATGGTCATGTTTTATGATTAGATACTGAAGAAAAATTTATTTCAGTTAAATTCAGGGTCTGCATAAAGTATTAATAAACCCCTTTAAACTTGACTCAAATCTGTGTGAAGAAGTAACATCCTCCAATGTTGTTATATATTTAAAACACTTTTAAGTACTTTAATTACTGCCAAAGTTAGTTTATTTTGAAAATAAGTTGAAATTTCTCTTTGATGAAAATTTCAGAATTCGTACTTTATTTAAACTTGAATATTATAAACTAGAATAAATGTTATTGCAATATTTTATAAACTCTCAAAAAATTTGCAAAACGTCACATTAATTTCAATTTATATATTTTTTATTTCCTGTCTTATACAGTGCCTAAATTAAATGAGACCTCGGTGGTAAATCTGTTAGAAACCTGCGAGATTTTATAGTGAAGCTAAAACAAAAGTAGTCTATTCATTGAGCCTGACAATTGTCAAACGTAGAAAATATATTGCAACAAACAGAAAACATGAGTTCACTGACATTTCAAATAGTGTAACTTAATATTATGTAATTGTAAACCACTATATCTTTTACATTTTCCCATTTCACAACAACTCCTTAGGAAACTTGAGGAACAACTTTGTAAACTTTATTTTAAAAAAAGAAGGGTCGTTCGGAAGTCGTGAAAACACGTTTATATAACCTGGAGGTATATTCCGGTTAGTCGCATATGTTCCGGTTAGTCTTAACTTAAACAATAATCAAGGATAGTCTTTGATTCGTTCTGAACCTTTAACTACAGTTAATGCAAGGTGACAGCCCACGAACGTTGTAAATGAAACTGACTATTTCACTTTGTAGTTGTCGCCTGAGATGCTGTTCCTAATTAATTTTCTATGTGACAGTAAAGTCATTTAATCATTTACAAAACCAAACCAGATCCAACAACGTTTGAAACTAAGGAAACATAATTTGAATTTATATTAATTGGTCTGAAATCGTCTGTTTTTATAAGCGGATGATGATTAGTTTGTTGAACCCTATGATCTTTCCCGTAACTAGAATTCACACGTTCAGTAATATTAAAATGAATTCCCTTCTGGAAGTTTTCTGAAAACAAAATCTCCCAAAGTTCTTTGTGTTAAATTTCAATATAAAAGTTGTTGAACAATCTCTAATATCCTGCTATTATCATCATCAAAATAAGCAATACTAGAATATGGAACTTTCAAAATAGAGCATTAATAAATAAACGTAATTAACATGCATGACCAGAAATAATTCATTCTATTCATGCATTTCTCTACAGCAAAAGCTTGTGCACTAATCATAGCAACAGGTCGGGAAATATATAATAAGAAGAGCAAAGAATCCTTAATTTTTAACATAATGCTGCTCGCTATAATCAGAACTTTATTCTAAACTTAGCAATGTTTAGTCTTATGTTAGATATAATCACTGACAGTGTTTTTTTTTATTGATCACTCGTGTTTTATTTGGAAGAATTAGTATTATAGTTGTTTATTATCACTAATTTTAATACTTCTGAAAATTATGTTGTATTATTAGCTTAGTATGTGGAGTTAAGAGTAAACTAAATCACCTAAGAAGCCCAAAACTTGTGAGATATTGTTGGGTTTACAGCTAAACATATCTTTTAACATCAAGTGTTCCCAGCATTTAAATCATTATAAGTTTTAGTTTTATCGTATTTTGATTTAAGACAATATGTAAGTACTTCTCGCAAGTGTCAGATTGTTACATAGAATTAGCTTCGTTAACGAATAAGTTACAAAAAATATTGTTAACAGTTTCCAGTTGCACCACCTTATCCTTGATAAAGCTTATTTTATTTTTAAAGTTTTTGGAGTAGTGAGAATCAATTCTGAAATATATAATTCGATCTTTAAGAGGTGCGAATGCTTTAAAAACCCCAAAGATATAATGAAACATCCCATTTGATCGTCGTTTATCTAAATCATATAATTTCAATGAATGTTTTTCAAGGAATTTGATATTAGCAATGACACTGTTTCGCCAAGAATAACAATTGATCAAGTTGCCTGAACCATATCAAGAGTGCTGTATTATTTGATAAATGATACATACTATAATAAATAAGTTTGTAATATTTACTATCCAAACCTTCAATCTTAACGTACAATTATTCGTATTATTTCATAAAGTTTACCTTTCACAATAATAATCTTAATATTTTTATCTATAATTATCAGCCAATGCAATTATTTCTACAATTGCCTTTTTCTACTTCCAAAATGCCTCTGATAGTTCAGAGGTAAGCTTCAGGACTTTAACGCTAAAATTCACTATTTGATCCTTGCGAAGAGCACATCACAGAAATCCCATTGTGCAGCCTTGCACTTATTTGTTTTTGTTAAGCACAAAGTTTCACTATCTCTCTCACTGCGGGTATAAGCTTTCTTATAATAACGTAGTACAGTTTATTTAAAATGATATTTTCTGATTGAAATTAACTTGACTAGAGCCATATACTTGTAGTTAGGGGACAATTGTATGACTTTAGTCAACTTAATTTCAGTCAGAAAATATCATTTTAAATAAGCTGTACTGTGTTATTATAATAAACAACAAATCAAGAAAGAGAGCTTTATTTTCACTAAACAGATCCAAACTATTTCTTTAACTAGCTGCCTGTTAAGAGTCGGTAGTCAGAATCTAATCATTTTTTAAATAGTTCTATCTTGTACTCTTATCTGAGAAATTAATATTAAGTTTATTCATACTACTACTTTACTTGAAGCTATTTTCTGTACGTTTTAAAGTGACAATACCAAATTCATCAAATATAGTTGAGTTATGTTTGTTTTTGAATTTCGCGCAAAGCTACACGAGGGCCATCTGCGTTCGCCGTCCCTAATTTAGCAGTGTAAGATTAGAGGGAAGGCAACTAGTCATCACCACCCACCGCCAACTCTTGGGCTACTCTTTTACCAACGAATAGTGGGATTGACCGTCACATTATAACGCCTCCACGGCTGAAAGGGCGAGCATGTTTGGTGGGACGGGGATTCGAGCCCGCGACCCTCAGATTGCGAGTCGAGCGTCTTATCCACCTACGAGTTACGTAATCCATACAAAACTTACATACCAACATAAGCCATAGATTTTAGTTGTTATTATTTACGGTTCTTGCATATCTTCAAACTTTTGCATTAACATTCTATAGTAATTTAATAGAAATCTCGAAGAGTATTCACAGCTGAACAAATTATTTGAATATCCCTATATTTATGTTTTTCTAAAAAAAAACGTATCAATATACATATTTAAAACTGGAGATTTCATTTTGGGTATAAATTTTTTTTAGAGATGGGTTCACAATCCTCCTCTGTTTTTACAGTTTTATCAAATAGTTAAAACTTTAAAACGCATAGGATAGCAAAGAACAAGCTTTCTATTTCGTTATTATTTTATATTAAATCATTTATATACCATATGGTTATAACTTCACGTGTTGAAGGCAGTAAATACCCAAGTTGTTACTTTTGTTAATGTGCAATGTTTAGTCAGATTAAGATTACAATAAAGTTTTTGTGATCTTAATGAATGAGATAAATATCGTTAATGCATTGGATGCTTTCACAAGTGTCATATAATGTTATAAAGTGCCTACTAATGGGTAAATGCACGTGGTAGTTTTCGTCACTGTAGTTGGCGAAATCAATAAGCATTATCAAAATAGCTTTTATATATTGAATTAATATACAAAAAATACGGAAGCACGATGTGCGTGAAACGAATGCATTATAAGATGAATGATAAGCATGCTCACTGGGCTCTTAGGGTTTGAGTTGTACCAATTGAAAACAACCAGGTTTTACTCTTCTATAGGTGGAACACAATATAGCTATATTGTGTTGTAATCGGGAGTATTTTTCAAAACTTTTCGTGCAAGTGTTTCGAATTAAACTAATATCCTCGTTCATGGGATGTAACTGGTTGAAACTTGTGTTTATCTTCTTTACCTTGGAGTGTGAGTCATGCCCAAGTGAAGAGGTGTTTCATAAGTCTGTGAAAGATACAAATTAATTTACCTTTGAATACGCATAATAAAAATTATCACTGATGTAGGCAGTACAAACAGGTAGGACACCACAATAGAACTTTGCCTGACTTGAAAGTGTGGTATGAGCATAATCCTGAGTTCTCTTTTTGTACAGAAGTGATCTTCCTTATGCCTAGCATCCAGAGAAGCTAATCCAGAACTTGATCATTAGTCTTAGCAAACTAAGACCCAGCACATCTTCATTTTCATATCATCAGTATGAAAGTTCTTGTTTTACATGTGAGTTTGAGTCTTTCTGTTGTTGTCTGTGTTGAATTAATTTTCTCACAAACAAGGTTTTCCGTATTGTGGACTTAATACTTAACTTTCGGTACTGTACCAGGATAGAAGTTAGGTTATTGCAGAGTAAATTTTAAATGTGCTCCTTCGCTCCATTTGAATCTCCCGTATGGTGTTAAGTTTATAAATTGTAATCATGGAAATTTTCTTTCTAAAATAATGTAGAATATACACTAGGTTGATTACATTGTAATAAAATGATTTTGGAATGTCACCGCGTCGTTACAGTCTATATTGCCACGTCCGGTCATGCTCTTTCTGACAACTGTGCGTTTTGACAATAGCCATGCAGCGTAGTTGCAATTGCAAAAGACTCTGTTGTAAGGCTATCGTATCCAAAGCACACCACTCCCTCTTTCCATAATTCATCTAGTATACAAAAACGACGGCTTTCCAGCACATTTCTTAAAGTCCAATCACACAGAAATCCATAGGTGCCATGTTTGGTATGTGACTTACCCTGTATGACTTCATATGGAGTAGCATGAACATCCATTTCTTTCTCCATCTGCTTAAAGTATGCGACAATTGAACTGGAAGTATGGTTGAAATACTTTTTTTTTTTGGTGTAACCCATATCTTGTTGGTTCAGTTTCTGTATAAGGTCACTATTTCTGTGTGGTGCGAATGGTCAATTACATTGGTGTGATAATAAGCAGAGTTCATCTTGACCTTTCTATCCTCTCCCCTTATCTCTAATTTGTCCCTTGGGCAGTACCCATCAGTGATTATTAATTCTTTGAACAAGTTTCATGACATGATGTGTACGACTTTTGGAATTTTTTTCAACCATTGACCGGTAAAATGTCACAAAACTTATTACAGTTTATCACGATACATATAAACTTCATCAAATGTCACCACATACTTCTATTTTTTTCCCGACTAGGTACTATTCCTTCATATTTCGTGGAAGCATATGTAAATGCAATAGTTGTAATACAGCCGCGTGCTTCTATATGAAAAGAAAGGGCCTTTCTGGTTCAATTTCTATTGTTGTGCTACTTATGCAGCAGGAGAATCCTCGAGAAGATGCAAGAGTATGAATGATGGAACCTCTGTTTAAGCTGTAAGTTATCACATTATTTGATATGGGATTCCTCATACCCTGGTGTGAGACACAAGTAGTAGATGCATATTCTGACACTACTGCAAGTGCATGGTGATCAATGGCACATCATAGTATAGCTGCTCCAGCTGGTTTAAAACAGTGAAGCATGAGCAGGACCTTACTTGACCTTGCTATGTATTAAATACTCTGAGTTAAGCTACCTCGTTAGCCAGTTATCATAAACTTCGTTCTGAAAGAGCATGACAGTCTAGATGTAGGTGAGGGATATTTTTCCAAGTTCATGTTAGCTCTATCACTCACCAAATGAAGATAATGTTTTCCAATTTTGATTTAGGTATTTACATCTTAGAGGTTGACATACCTCAAAACATTTTCTTGAACTACAGGTGAACTGTATTTCTGTACAAAATTTATCCATTACCCCTGGCTGGGGTCAAGAACAGCAAACTGCACGTGAGCATGTTTAATGGATGTTGCAGTGAATTCAAACCGTACAAGTGGTGCACCATGGAGTGCTACAGATGCAAACTTGGACCTTGGTACCATCTGCTGTAGCGATAGAATCAATGCATAAACACATTTTTCTGATCTGAAATCAGGAAGCACTTTTTCAAAGATTTATTTACCCAATTGCTGGAATTATGCAGATACTGATCTTTTATTATTGGCAGTGAAAGATAAAATAATCACTTTATACAAGGACCAGAAATTCAACAATTATTAGAGATTTGGATTTAGATATCAATAGTCTCTTTTCTTCTTTAATCTAAAAGATTTTTATTTTCTAATTGAGACGATGCCTCAGGTTATAAGACTTCCTTTATCAAAATAAGTTTCAAGATGGATTAATCCTCAAATTATCGACATTATTTTTTTATTTTTCTCTATAAACCATTCACTACCGGTGAGGTAAACATATTGCACTATATCGAGTATTTTTAGGTTTATGCTGCTACAAGAACTGACTAAAAACCCTGTTTGTGAAGTCACTCATTTACTAAAAACTCTGTTTGTGAAGTCACTCATTTACTAAAAATACTGTTTGTGAAGTCACTCATTTACTAAAAACACTGTTTGTGAAGTCACTCATTTTCTATGTTAATTACATGGGAAACCCCAGCAGCAATTAGTGGAATTAGATTTGTTTGTTGCAGTTTAACACAAGCTTCACAATGGGTTATCTGTGTTCTGCTCATCACGGGTATCGAAACCCGGTGCCTAGCATTGTACGTCCGCAAACACACCGCTGGGGGTGTGGGATTTGATATAGTATTGCTATATTTTTGTTTGTGTTTTTACTTGAGACTTATGTGTTATTAAGAGCCTTGTAACAAAACAAAGTCGTAGACTCACAAGCAGCAGTGTGTCATAAAAAGCTTAAAAACTTAAAATTCAATAGCGCTCAAGTTAAAATAAACGTATTTAATAAAATAGTCACATAACCTTAAAAGTTTTATCAATATAAAATATATATTTAATAATAAAGTTTTTTAGCGCAAAGCTATACAGTAGGTTATCTGAGCTATGTCCACAGCGAGGAAACAAACTCCGAATTTTTTCGTTTTAAATCCGTAAACTTACCGCTGACCCACCAGTGGACCTAATGATAATAAGAAAATAACATAATTGCTAAAATAATAAAATTTAAATGTTTTAAAAACTTTAACAAATAGATATGTATTACAATTAAAGCTAAAAAATGGAAATAACATATCACACTATAGATTTAAGAAGATTTGAAAACATATACACAAATGAAACTTAGATAAAAAAAACTATTAAATTGACAAATTAACTTTCACTAATAAAGTTAATATAAGTAAAAAGAAGCCTTATTTGTTAATATAAAAACGTCATTTTGCATTACTTGTAGTGCGTTGAACTATGTATTGAAGTATTGGACCAAGAGCTATATGCATTTTCAAAAATAGATCTTTCAAAAACTTTATTAACTGCCTTGAACAAGAAACCTAAAGTGCTCTGTTCATATGATCGTGCTCAACAACCGGATGAACCTCAACTGTCAAGCCAGTTCTCTCCACATATATAAGTACAATTAAGATACAAAACTCACCTGACCAAGACATTAACTTTTTAAAACGAACAACCAAAAGTAGTTATACCTTTGTCCTCTAGCCAATATCGTAGTTCTAAATTGTCGTGTTACCGAATTTACTCATTGATTTCTCTCCTTTTTTTCGTTTTCCACTTCTTAGTTCCTCATTTTGTACTTGTTGTTCTTGTTCTCTTCCGATGCTGCTTAGTTCTAGATCTTTCGAAATTTTTAACTTTTTTCTTTAGGAACGATTTTTAGTTTTTCCCTTATCGACGTTTTCCTTCTCTCTTTTTTGACGAACGGAGCTAAAAGTTGTTTGTTTGTTGTTGTCCATCACAAAGCTACACCACGGCTATCGAAACTCGATTTTTAGCGTCTTAAACCTGCAGACTTTCCGCTGAGCCACTGAGGGAGGGGGGGGGGTGCTAAAAGAGACTACATGTATAGTCCTGGTTTATATTACTAAAATTTTGCTACTATTCGACCTAATAATATGTTGTTGTTTTTTGTTTTAGCGTAAATCAAAATTATAAGCTATCTGCCCTAAGGTCACCACGGGGAATCAAACCCTGGATTTTAGCGTTTGTAAGTCCGTAAAATTACTACTGATCTATGACTACGGAAACATCGTCTAAGTTCAATGCAATCCTGGCAACCTGTCCGTTCAGGAATTTATAGCACGATATTTTTTTCTAATCAAGATTGGTTAATTATTTCTGCTTACGGATATTTCTAATTATGTTAATTTCTAATTGTGACTTAGGCTCATTTAATATCGTCGTTTTAAAAACATTCTACCTCAATAGAAATGCTGCTTGTAAGTGGATAAGAATCAACAACAAGGTTAGAAATTTGAAGTTAATAATATACTGCAGTAACTTATATATTTTAATTTTATTTAGACTCAAATGTTACATATTTGAATATTAAACACAAAAACAAATACAACATCTGTTCAAGTATCGTGGTGTTTTGACAATATTTCGTATTTTACATGATACATCCTCAATGAGACACCTACAAAGAAGTATTCGAGTTTCATGTAAAAGGGTTTCCCAAGCATATGTGAATTCTTAATATTTTCTTATTAAACGTTGAAAAAGTTTGTGACATATTCAAATTACAAATCACATCTATAATAACAATTTCGTTATTTTAAACTTAAAATTGACATTTTCGAATGCATTTTATCATAGATTGTATGTTTGTTTGTGATTATGCTCAAAGGTACATGAAGATGTGAAATGTAGGAAAATAAGATTACTTTCACAAATTTGCCAGTAGATGACACTTATTATAAACAAGATATTAACAGGTCTTAACCAATAAATGATACACACTTTTCTTAAGCACAATAAAATTTGTTTCTAGCTTAACTGAAATAAACGTTACTGAGATTGATATTTTTTACTTATTTTGGTATTCTCAGATTGTCCTCTTTTTGCACAGAGTAGTGTATAGGATCGGCTAAATAATAAGATAATTCGATAGATGCTGTATCACGAAACAGCACCTGAATTTTTTCTGTCAAAGAAGGAGACTGAAAATAAGTTAGCAAACAGTCACAATCTTTATTACAAATAATATTATCAAAGTTGAAGTTGAAAGTTGGAGAAGCGAGCTTGTGCTGCGTTTTCAACTGAAGAGATCTTTCTTCGTACTCTCTCAACAGTCTACTTCTAGTTCACAAAATGTTGAAGTTAAATTAAGTTTAAAACATCAAGATAAAAGCTGTCTAACAAATACCTGGCTCAAAAACCTATCTCTAACAATCCATATCAATCTGTAGGTAAAACTCAAAGCAGGACAATCGGCATCATAATCTATATGAAACCAAGAGAGCATGACAACATATGAGAACCTCTCTCTTATGTCAATAAGGGTATCATGTTCTTGTGCCATCACCTGACTTCCTAGTAAAAAATATCACTTTTGCTATTTATAGCATTTTTCATGCTACACCAAACTTCTGCAATGAAGACACATGTGATATCCTTGCTGACTCACCGAGTAACAGAATAGCTAAGATAATAGAAACTTGGTTATGCTCTTGAGCAACATTCTATATTAAGAGGAAAAACTGAAGTACTTGTTCCTTTGTTTGTAGTTTAAGCACAAAGCTACAATGGGCTACCTGTGCTCTGCCCACGACGGGTATCGAAACCTGTCTACAGACAAACCTGAAGTATATTTAAATTTTGAGAAATTTAGCTGGTAACTAAAGCGTTAGAAAACTTATGAGATCTTAAGATATTATAACATTTGAAAAAATATCTATGACAGAACTAATGAAAAAATGCCTTCTTTGATAGGCATAGTTGATGTAAACTAATGTGTTGCTGCAAACTTGTTGCGTGCAAACTTTAAAAAGAATCCTGTCAGTTTCCGTATCATATTATGTTTGACCACATGAATCATTTCCGTTGAGGCAACTCCTGACATACCCGAGTTATTTGCTGTTAGAAACATGATAGTAGAATTTATGGCAACACCAACTTCTTGCCATTCCAGGTCCAAGCAGAACCAATGCCACACCATATAATCAGCGTCGTTTAGAAACGTCACATCTAGCAGATCTATTGATTAAAAACAGAACTAAATTTGCTAAACGTTATTAACGCGGTCTCTGTAATTCTAACAGGATCAGAGCATAATCTTGCAAATACCCTATTGAAAAACTCGCTCAAGTCTAAGAATAGGACACTAAGGAATTGGGAAATGAAAATGTATTGTCTGTTGCTTTAATAACACAGCAGGAAAGCTGTAAAATACTATGTCTACCTAGCGTTAAACTTCTAAAAAGGCTTTTGCAAGAAATATATGTCAAACCAGGATTTTCCTGTGATTTATTAATACATTAAATTGCAAAATACCTCAAGCTTCTGAAATAGATAAATTTTGCATAATCTGTTTTGACGAGGTGAAATTTAAAGCAAACATATGTTAGAAGCAAATCATAACAAACTCATAGGATTTGTGGACCATAGATATGCTAGTCAGTCACGAGACCCATGAAATGAAGCTTTAGTGTTCATGGTCAGGGGAATATTCTCTAATTGGGGAGTTATATTTTGGGCATAAAAATTTAAAATACTTTGTTTTTTATCCACTTTATATTCTCAAATGCTTGAAAAATATAATGTGAGATTATGATTATAATACTAATGGCAAACTGTCTTGAAAATGGTATATCGGAGACATCACTCAATGGCATCGAAGTTTCATATTACTGCCATTACCTTAAAATGGTATCTTGGAAACACTACTGTGTGACATTGAATCCACAAATGATTGCTAATATCTTGAAAATGTTACCTTGGAAATACCACTCTATGACATTGAATATTTAAGTCATTCTCAATACCTTGAAAATGGTATCTTGTAAAGAACACTCCATGACTTAGAGTCTTCTAAATCAATTGGTCTCCTAACTGCTCCAAAGCTGACAAATCAACATATTGGCTTGCCACCATTCTCTAAAATGAAGGTATAGAGGGCATCACAAATATTCAGCCTCAGTGTCTCAACTTCACTACTCACCTGTGTGTTTTTAGGAGACTCAGTCACCGACGCTTCTCAAATAGCTGATTCTGTAAGTCGAATTGATGAATTAATTGACTGCTTTAATAATAGCAGAATGTCAGCAAATTCTTCAAATGTCTACTCAGAAATTATAGCCTCACTTTAAATCTTCGTCTAAGTAAAGCTGTTGTTTTCATACCTAAAGGGGATTTGTGCCAACAGTACCATTCGTTATATTACTTGTTGGAAGATTTCCATCCCAGTTTTGTTCCCACTTTGGTATCATTTACAGTAAAATCCTCCCTCTGTCTACAATGTTTCGATTTTGTTGACGAGATCGCCTTGAGGATTTATTCAGTGTCATACAACAGCTTTATGAATTTAGGGATAATCAAGAAGCAAAAGATTTTCGTGATACTTCCAAACAAGCCATGATTAATTCGATATTTACTACTCCCAAAGAATCAAATTGTCAAACAGATGTTGAGCTGGGTAGCATCACCGATCTTCACAGATCAATAAACTTGAAACTTCCAGTACAGCTAATCCAAAAAATAATTCTGTAAAAACAATCAACTCCATCTTTTAATTATAATAAATAATTAAAAACAACGTTTTGTATTTACACAAAAAACTTTATTGAAGCTGTACACAAGTGCCGGTAGTGCATAAATCAACTCCATATTGGTAATTTAGTGTCAAGCTGTCAATCTATTCTACAGCAAAATGTCATTGTATATGCAACTCGTTACATGTGTAGAAACCTAATTTTAAAGTTTGCATGCGAGATTCATACTTTTGCAAATTCGAATTAGATTTTATCTTTTTGTAAATGTTTCACACATGTGCCTGTATTTTTTTCACGTTCTCCTTAAATTTGTCACAAATTTTAGACCTATTGATTTTTAATGTTACGCAATTTTTCGACGTTTAAACTGCAACTTTTAAAATTTTATACTGCATATATATATATACCGTTCCTCGGAAATTTTGTTTCTCATCATCCAACCTAACTGATTAGTTCCGGTACTAACGAAAGACCTCTTGAACAGTGACTTGTGGGAAACAAAAAATAGATCTGAAATTTTCTTTTTGACGCCATCTGATTTTGAATCAGAAATAGTAAGATTAAGGGGAATGTGAAAAAGTGTTTTCAGTTTACGTTTAAATTAAATCTGAGTATTCACTCTGTTATTCACTAAAACATTCACATAAATCAGGTGCCCCAGTAGCACAGCGGTATGTCTGCGGGCTTACAACACTAGAAACCGGGTTTCGATACCCGTGTTGGGCAGAGCACAGATAGCCCTTGTGTAGCTTTGTGCATAATTAAAAACAAACGTAAATCAGGCACAACGATAATAAAACAGTCGGAACTTTGAAAACTATACTACACAAATTTTAATCAAATAACTGCTAGGTCTAAAATTTGTGATAAAAAATCACGTCCTCATATGAAACACAATACCAAACATTCTTACATATAATGGAGCAGGTTTAAATCTAATAACTTCATCAGCAAATTCCTTTAAAAATAATATAATGATATATGGGTAATTGGCTTGGCAATCATCATCGGAAATGATTCCACATCTGTTTAGTTAAACCCAGAAATTTCGTATGAGTTGCTGGCATCAAAGCATCTAAACTATCAACTATTTTCGGTTTCTGGCACCATTAACCATACTGCATACTCTATCTGTAACTTATTCTTTAAAGCATACCTAGTAAATGAATTTTTAGATGGTATATAATATCTAAAAAGAAATTTCCATACTTATATGTTCTTATTTTTTTCCTATTGATGTTCATATTTTATATCGGTTAATCAAGTAGCTTGTTTATTAATTACCAATCTGAGCTTTGTAGAATTCTAACGGCTTTCAAATCAATGTGGTCGATAATATTAAAAACTAACTACCACGTTTATAGAAATATTAAGGAAGGCCCATTGGGCTTAAGTTTAGATAAACCAACCCATAATACAACTGAAGCATTTCTGAATATAAAGTGTTGCAACAGAGTTGCATGCATTCTACATTCAAAATGTATCTAATTATGCTTGGTTACCGCCAGTACCAATAGAGAGCAGCACATGCTGGTCAACAACACCTCTTAACACTGTAGTAACTTGTCTTAAGTTGCTTCCTAATCTGTGACGAAACTCAATAAAAACATTAGGAAATAATTTTTTTTTCAGAACATAAACGGTAAAAAAGAACCTCAGAAAAAAACAGAGAACATTGAAATGAAAATAAAAGTAATAAGAAGTTAACCCTATATTGCACACATTATGAAAATACGATGGAAAAAACTGTTTTCTTTAAACTTCTTACTTAGTTAGGTCTGTATTTCAGAAAAAAATATGTTTTCGTGAAATATGTTTTAGCAAATTATAAATAGGTGTGTTACCTAGAAGTAACATTGTTCAATTGAGGAATCATCGTTTATTTAAACTGTTACATAGAAGTAAAAGTATTCAACTACAAAACTGAAGCATTTGTATGCGTATTAAAGCAACAAAGACAGATTTGTTACCTGTACGTCATAATGTGTAACAGACAGTTAAAGAGTAAGTGAACATTCCATTTAGGAAACATGTTAATTAAGAATGTAGCAGCGAAAAACGTATTTTATTTGCGTCAGTTTTTCAGTATATATATAACGCTAGGTATTCATGATTACAGATAAAAAATATTAAAAATATTATTATTTTCAACTCAAAACAACTTACTTCATACAGACAAGGTCAGAACTATTTTGCCTGACGTTTTCAAAAGCTACAATAAACATAAAAAACACGAAATTTATTTTTATTATTCTATCGGAACTGACAAGTTTTGTTTAAATAATAAATCACTTACTTACAACGCTAAAATCCGGAACTCGATTCCCCTCGGTGGACAGAGCATAGCTTTGCACTAAAAAATAAACAAACAAAATGCAAATCTAACTGACAAGTTATTTAAAATATGCCAAAAAGAAGACATGCGATTTTAAATCGTTTTAATAAACAGCTTGTTGTCAGCATTAATTACATTTGTGGATATTATCACATATGATAACGAAGAGTAGTATTTCTTCATTTTCTGTAGCTTTCCTGTAAGTAGTGTTCCCCCAGTGGCACAGCAGTATGTCAGCAGACTTACAACGCTATAAACCGGGTTTCGATATCCGGGGTAGGCAGAACATTGTGTAGCTTTTTGCTTAACTTCAAACAAACAACCTGTAAGTAGCTACTGTTTTTAATTTCAAAGTACAATTTGTTCAAAAATAATTTGAATAAGGGAAATCTTGATCAATGTGAAAATACCTAACATTTAATTAAACAACCAAATACAATATGTATGAGTCACAGTAATATAACTAAACCGTAATGAAATATACAAAATTAATTGAGCTTATTCAATAATATTGCATTTTTTACCGAACAGAACACGTGATACCTTTCAAATGAACGTAATTTATTTAAGATCTTCGAAGAAATATTTGGAAAACTATAGTCAGTATAAGCAAACTTGTATTGATACAGATAGCTCGTTTTAAGTTAAAAAACAAAAAACAAAAACAGATCCTTGCCGTGCCTTTGCAAGACACATAGAGCCTGTGCTTTTGAACTCCGGTTTCAAGTGGCACAAGTGAATTAGAATGGTGACCCATTTCCTCTTGACAGAATACAAGGTTAACCCCAGCTAACAACTAATACCAGTTATACGGCTTGTGAGATATTTTATTTGTTTGCCCTATATTAGATCCACTGGAGAAAGTATCTTGATATCCTAGGAGTAAATCGTGTAATCTATAGCATTGATCAGCTGTCAGAACTCCACAACTCCAGTTATACAGCTCTTGTAACTTAGGGGTAAGCTGCCCTTATGTGAGGATTTGATATCAGACTTCCGACATCTTGCCTCAAATGTGACTACTAGCTTCACATCATGCAATGTCCCATCCAGACTTGGCTCGAATTTTACTGTTTGTTGTGTTTATGGCTCTAATGATGGTATTTAGTCTTTAGATCATGATACTTTTGCCAACCATTAATCCCCTAGGACACACTGGAGTGTTTGGCTTAACCACGCCCCAGTCACTAAATGTGAACTTATTTCTAATAAGTCCTGATGTGATTACTTCTCTTCTTGGTGATACAATGATGGCTCTCTTTGTGGTCACTGGAAATTCAACCTTTGGTGTCATAATTGCCATGCAGTGCAGAGGGATTTCCTGGTCACAAACTATGAAAGCATTTGAAGTTAGTCTAGCCTCACATCCACGTCTCCTCATAAAGTAAGTTCCCAATAAGTGCTCTTCCTCAATGTCAATTACCCACACATCATGAGGTCTAGAGAAGCTTTTCACAGTAATGTTAACTTCAATTCATATTCTTTTTTCATTGCTGGAGACAATTTTCCACGTTATCAAATTAGGATGAACTATTGCAGCTGTAGAACCAGTGTTCATAAACATACTTCAAAGCTTCCCATTAATATACCCGTTGACCCGTGGACTGGTTTCATTAAATAATGAACTTGTTATATCGTACTGGGCAGATGTAATATTCTCACCTAAACTTTGCCCTATAAGTCAAGCTAATTTCTATTTTTCTTATGTTTGGTTAGCTTTTTGTTGTTTCTTGGTTTATTAAAAGCTGTTGTTTCCTGAGAGTATCGACTGTAATAGCCATGTTTCCCACGTCTAACCCTATCCCAGCAAGGTGAAATTGTGTTTTGAAACGCTGTTTAAAAAAATTTAAAAACACCTCCTTTAATCTTTGAGTTTCTTTATTATTATTGTGTGCCTCAAATCGTGTAAGTACATCCCATGGAATTATTTTTTCAATAAAACTACAATTGTTGTATATGTTTTGTTCTGCTGAAAGCATATTCTTTCTCTTGTGTTTTCATACAAGTTATTACATACAAAGAAAGTACCTATAGAAAAATATGAAATAAAGAAAGAAAATCAGATTTTTTAAAAACATTATTGATCAGAAAGCTCCATTTTATATATACAATTACGTTTGCCTTGTTTATAAATAAATCATCATTTATTTACATCTGTTATTTATCTTTACCTATTGAAGCAGTTATGTAGAGAAGAAAACAGCATAAAACGCCGTTGCATTGATAGGTAGAAACGTAACTTGCATTCGTACTGTAGAACTACAATAATATAAGTGATAATTTTCTAATTATATTTTTGGTCAAGCTCAGTTTCTCTCCAATAATTATAATTTATTTTCAATAACTAAGGAGTTCTTGTACTTGTATGTCTTGTTTCAATAATAGTAAATTTATTAATACACAAAAAATAGCTTTTCTGCTACCTGAATAGTCTGGTGTCACAGAACTACTATCCTGGTTCTATCTTGATTGGTGGCTAATGTTTATTACTTACTGTTCAACCTACTTTCTGCAGCATCATAAAAGCCTCTCAAAACAAGTTTTCGAAAATAGATGGGTAGAAATTTACAAAAAAAAAATGTGTAAAGGTTTTGTTACAGGCGATATCCATTGTAAAATTGGTTCTAATAGGCTGAAACAGTTCCCTTTTTCTAACATCCCTTGGTAGAGAAAGTTTTATTCCATACAGGTTTTGTCTGCAGTTCCTAACAATATGTCCTGTCAAGTAACACTTAAAACATTTATTGTCTTGTGGTTTATTCCCTACATTCTGTGTAATTAGTTATCTAACTATTTCTTTCATTTCTTCTCTACTATCGTTGATGTTTCAATACTACTTGATCTGATGGTTCTGTAACGTCTAGGTGGCGCGTTTAGTTGTTTATCTGTGACTTTAGTTAATTCAAGTTCCATCATCAACTGAAGAAGTTCTTATAAAAATGCAAACCTAGTTTACTTTAGCCTCTTATCATATTCTAGCCTGTTATGACTTCTGTAAATTGGTCATATACTAAAGAATCCATTATTTCATGTGGAGTATCTGGGTAAAATTATTGGAAAAGTCTTTCTAAATCTCCTGAAAATTTGGCTAAGGTATCTTCTTTCTTCTCTACCCTTTTCCAGAACTTTTTTTTTGAATATTTCTTTCTGGTGTGTTGCTTCAAACCTCTTGAATAAGGAAGCTACCAATGCTCTTTACTGGAAGGTTGCTTAATGTCATTAAAACTAGCCCTTTTAAATGGGCAGAAAGTTAAAGTTGAATAGCTTGTTTTTCAATATCCCAACTATACACTCTAGAAATTATTTCAAACTGAGACTGATTTTCTTCCTATGATACCTTTCCATCAAAGTCCATTGGTTCCTCAATTGGGTAATGTTTGGTAAAAATGATACCAAGTCCAGTCCACTTATCTGTAATGAATTTTTAGCCGCGGCATAGCGGCTCGAAGAAGGGCTCTGCTCTAAGTTGTTGTTGTTTCTTGTTTGTTTGTTGTTTAAGTACAAACTTTTAGCTCATGACTCCGTCATTTATTGACCGATTTGAGATCTAATTACAGTTTTGGACTCAATAGGTCAAACCCTTTTGATTGATATGTTTGATCACGCCCAAGGTCTCATAGATTAATTTACTCTAATCCTGCCTAAAAGAATTTCAATTTGATAGTAGGCTGGTAGAGATCCAGAGTAATAAAATTGAATCGGGTATACGCGCGTCCCACTCTTGGTATAGCTGGCGCACAAAAATATAGCTAATAAAAAAGAAAGGAAGGTCTCATATATCAATTTACTCTAATTCTGCCTAAGAGCATCTCAAGTGCCGCGGCCATTGAGAATTCTCTCTTGTTTTTTAAATTTTTTGTTACATGGCTAGGCCTAACTTCATAAACAAACTTTTAAACAAATTCCAGACTCTTGGTGGGACAGCAGTAAGTTTATGAACTTACAATGCTAAAATCAGGGTTTCAATTTCCCCTCGGTTGACACAGCAAATAGTCCTATGTGGCTTTGCTGTAAAACACATATACAAACACTCGAAGACTAATGTACACCAAGCTTGCAGAATTTTCTCGCTAATCGGTTGATAATAGTCACTTTTACTGACTAACGTATTAACTTACTTAATCACAGACATATTAATTCTCATTGTCTAATTCATTAACTGAATTACTCAAGTATTGGTTCACTGAATAATTCACTGATTGTATTATTTGTATTGTACTCTCATTGCATACCATACGCAAAACCTGTATATTCCACAGAGGTCTTAACTTTCATGAAATTTCTAGCTATATTGCGTCATTATTACGTAAGGACACACTCTCTCTAGCAAACAAAAATATAAATTAAAATATTCAAAATATAGCTTACAACAGTATTATTTCTTATTATGGTTAACGAGAGGTGGTAATGCTCGAAATTGGCACTATCCACTAGTTGTGGCTTTGTTTATTTAAATAATTACAGGGTTAAGAAACCGACTAAATGGTACATCAGGTCATTGAAATTCATCAAAAACTCTTTCGTGATAAAAAGTATACAGGTTTCATATCAGTCAAATATACGCTATTCTGTTTAACTTAATAAAAAAAACTTAAAACTTAAATGCTGTCAGCATGAGAATTTTACGTACAAACTCCTCATCCAATAAGCGCAAAACTTGTTGAAGAGTTAGAGCTCTACCCTGTTAATAATCGCTACCCGTTTAATATCATAGATACTAATTGCCGCATGTTAGTACATTTTATATTACGCCATTATTCCTTTAAACGTCATCTAACATCAAAAACAAGGATTTAACTTCCATTACATGCCATTATTTTGTCATACAATTCTCATACGGTGTTACAAATTTTACAACCATATAAAAAATGCTTAGGCATTGCAGGCTGTAGCGTTGACAAAATAGGCTTTTCTAATCATATAATTAAACTGATAAAGAAACATAATTATATAAATCAACCAGAAAATAAAAAAATAATAATCAGTACAGAAGCAACATTGGTGTTATGAGACACATATTTGTATATTATTTATATTTTTATTATAATATTTGTTCCTAGTGGTCAACTAAGGTAATTCCTGGTGAAACGCAACTATCTCGCATAATCACGTATTCACGTTCTTTCTTGCGTTGTAAGGAATGGTGAAGAGATACGATGAGGTATAGTTAAATATCTATTTCCATCAAGTTTCGAAAATAACATTATAACTGCTTTAATGGTTTATTTAATTTTATAAATGTAGGGTAATGATATTTTGTCACTAATTTGTCATGCATTCTTAAATTATTTTTTTGTAGATTATAAAGTAGTGTGACCTGATGGGCACTGGCTCTCTGTAAAGTGAGTTATATATTACTGTCTTAGTTTTAAGGTTGTTACAAACGTTAAGATACTTACTCACAATTTTAAGATACTTTTTACTATGTGTATCATCTATCGAGGCCAAAGATTTGAAACGTTCGCTTCAATTTGAGCTTATATTTTTATGAAAGTTTCAGAACTATTATTATTATTATTAAACCGTAAAAGTGTAATTTGTAAATACAACGTTCACTTTGTTCCTATGAATACTGATTCAGTGATACCGTGAATCGCAAATATCGAAATTAGTAATTTCATATAACATTAGTTAATTAAAAATTCAGATTACATGAATATTTTTATAACAGTTTCAATGCCTGATCTTTAGCCAGACGCTTAATACTAATGTTATAGTAATTGTGCTGTACAGCTAACGAGCTATACTTAACAACGAAATTATAATTCCTTATTATATTGAATTTTAAATTATCCTTGCTACCTTTTGAATCTCAGCGTTATATAAAACTAAATATATGTAATTTATGAACTAAGTAATAAAACATAATTTATTTCAACTTCATGTATAAATAAACTAAATACTGATATGCTTTTACACAGTCTTTTCATATGTATCTCTACAGTCACACTCACTGCAAAAGACAAGAAAAACATCTTTCATTTAGAATGAAATTTAAATGTTTATTTTTCTGAGTACATAAATTACAAGTTGGAAGTAGTATGAGTATAACTAAGGGTTGTCAGGATTGTTCAAATACCAGAGGAATCAAACTCATCCAGTAAGTCTGCGTTAGGCTTGGGGCTCTGTTTCAGGTCATGTAAGCAAAAGCAGGGCTAGAGTAATATGTACTGTTTTTGCAACAGATCTATCTAGTGAAATATAAAGATGTTTAGAGAAAAAATTTTTGGATCCATGTGGGTGATCAACGTAAATTTGAGATTGGGCACGAATTTTGTTACATTTTAATCTTAACAGAAACAAGCTTAAATGATGGTCGTATAATGTACTTTAGTTTCAAGTACAGCTGGGCAATTACTGGAGTTTGCTAGTTTAATTAGATTATTAAACATCAATTATTCTTATAATATTAAGAAAAAAAAGAATTATACTACTGCAAATTAGGTTTGTGATACCCATGGTGGGAAGAACAGATAATCCTTTGTGTGTTTGCTTAACAGTAAACTTAATGTCAGTATTTTAATTTATTGGATAGTTGAAATAATGGGAAACTAATTTTGATGGGTAGTGACACTAAATGATTAAACTGAACAAACATGAATTGAAACTATAATCTTTGCATTTTGATTTAACTTATTTCTGTACTTTTTTGATGATCCCTATTTATACCCAGCTGATTTTGCTGTAGTCTTGTGAAACAATAATATGAATAATAATACTAAAATATGCATTCAGAATTTCAGTGAAGTATGAAATTCAGTAGAATAAATCGCCAGTCACAAGAGTGAAAAAAATCTACTATGGTGATTGCCTTTTGTTAGAAAACTCGCTGAAATAGTTGCAGAAAACAAAGTACAGCAGTGAACTCAAGAAACAATGAAGAACGGCAAACTTGGGAAATAATGAATCCTTAATATGGCAGTTTCCAATTAATGCACTAAAAGTTGCACAAATTAACTTACAATTAATGCACATTAGTAAAACCAGGTTTTTTTTAATTGGCATAAAGTGAAGGACTTAGAGAAGTTTTTAAAGGAGAAAATATGAAGATGCTTGGATTAATTTTAAAACTACCCTATGCCGTAATACTGCATTCATTACAGTTGTCCAGATTTCAGTAAAGTTTTGTAGCTTTTTTTTTTTTGTATGGGCTTGTAAAACTGTAATCTATATGAATAACAATAAGGCTGGAGACTAATAAAATGAAGTGTTTCTGATTAGCATAAAATGGAGCATTTCTGACTAGTATAATGGTGCTTAAACATCTTTTACATTTCTACAAAGCTTGAATGGCTTTGAAGAGCTTATATTGTTAGTAAAGTAGAACTTAGAAAATTTTAGAGTGAAAATCTTGATATTCAAGAATTAACTTAAAAACAGCCAATTTTACCTTAGTAAGAGTTTGTTTGGTAACCATGCATAGATTTTGATGCAGCATATAAAGCTGTTTTTGATGTAGGGTTTGGTGCTTGAATGGCTTTGAAGAGAAAATTGGCCCATAGCGATGTAAAAAAAAATAAAAAATCTCCTCTTCCAAGAATCAACATGAAAATAGTCCTGTGCAGGAGCATTTTAGTAGGTTTGAATAAAATGTTCATAGCTGTTTCTGTAGGCTTGTGAAACAGTTATAATATGAAGAACAAATGGATGAATTTTATAACAATTTGAAAATCAACTTTTTTGCAATTATCAATATTTTAGTAGCCTTAACTATTGAGATAATAAGTCTTGAGTGTTGTTTCAAGAAAGTTTGCTTTAAGATGGTTTTTGTCTGTATGTTCTATTAGAGTTTTTGTGAAATTCCACTATTGTGGTACATGATATTTAGCTTTGGTTTTAATGCTGTAAAAGAAGGAAAAGAGGATATATACAGGTAAAAGTAGGTTTAAAATCTAAATTTTATGATGTTATTTAACATGAACTTCTGAGGCCAAGTTCTATGTCACCTAATATATTTTTGCATGTTGAAGCTCTGTGATGTCAATGTCTGTTGCATGTATTACCTGATAACTTATGATGCAACACAAGATTTTCTGAGGGCTATTTCGTAATCAAGTTTATCATTATGCTATAAACTCTAGCTTTACTAATCTCCAATTACATGTTCAAATTGTTCAACAGTGCCATTTGCCATAATTTGAATTCTAACCATGTATGGATGTGCTAATTTAGAACTGATATTGAGACCTTCTGGTGAATTTTATTGAATAAACTTTGAAATATACAAGTTGTCTCAGGTTCATCCTGCTTTGTGCTCTTCACTGGAAATAAGTACCTGGTGTACAGTTTTGTGAAAAGTACATTCAGTGGTCTTTATTTTAGGCCTGATTAAAAGTCAGCAACTTAAAAAGAAATGTACGAGTGTATTCTCTCCTTCAACTATTGGAAAAGTTCTAGGGTCAAATGAGTGCTCCATTTTAGTGACATAAATCTTTTATTTAACTCTTTCAGCACGGACTCGGCCCGTGGGACTGACATCGTAACCATTTTGTGCTTTTTATAGTTTTCATGCTATAACTTTAAAATTAGTAAGCAAATGTTAACGCAATTTGGCAGTTTATCAGTAAACATTACAATGCTTTCATATGCAAGATATCAATTTTTTTCTATTGAGTTTTAAGGTTTGTAAAGCAATGTTTTTCTCATGTCTTATTTTTCTTCTTTTCACATATTACCTATCTATCATGCAAAGTAATTTTCATTTTAACATTAAAAATACTTTTATGCATCTGAAAATTTAGAAATTTCACATGCAAAATCTTTAATGTCCAGATAGTTATCAAACATTTCTTAAGAAAAAACTATTTTATCTGTTATTTTCAGTAATTAATC
>NW_013668904.1:29963-69621 GCF_000517525.1 Limulus polyphemus | reverse complement strand
GTTATTTACATAAATTCATGAAATAGTAGTTCAGTAAAATTTTGAATGCGAGTCAACAAACAAGATGACAGCCTTTCACCCATGACCCATCTCGAAAAGGTTTAAGTGGTAATGCTAAACAAGTGCAGGAAATGTTCAAGAAAAAATTGCTTTTAATTCAGGATACATATTATATCTGTAAACAGTTATTACTGTGAGGAATAGCTTTAGGTAGGTGATTTAATTCTTTCCATGCTGTAGGATCAAAGTACACATATCATTATCTTTTATAGTTACATTCAAAATTTCATTACACAAGTATTATCAATGTGTGTCAATAAACTTAGCATCAGAACAATTTAATTGAAGTTTTTATATTATTTGAGTTTATAATAATTTTAAGATAGTCTATTCTATTGAGTGATTTATTTTTGTGTTCTACATGTATATTGAAATTACATTTTACACCAAAATTGTAAACCAAATTAAACTTCATAGAGTAATGCCTGCGGTGCAAAATTTACATAGTCCATGTACTCTTAACACTGTGTAGAAGAAACTGCTAATGTGTTCTCACTGATGTATAAATGTGGAAAGTTAACAAATGAAATTTTAAAAGTCAGTAGTTTGAAATTCTTGAATCAATTATGCATTCAAAAAAGGGCATTATTCATTTTTCAACTTTTCAATTCACTACATTGATTTTATGTGAAATTAGTGTTGGGGTACAGAAAATTAGTTTTTTTAAAGAAGAATTTGGTATTAATTTGGAAGGTTCCTAAGGTTGTACAATTGAAATGTGAAAACTAAAATGAAAAATGTTTTTTTTTTTGCTCTTAGTAGGAAACATTTCCATAAACTTCTTTGGTATTCTTTGTAGCAACAGAGGTGTTGTTTCCCTTTTTGTATTCAAACAGCATTACATGCCAAATGTGTGTCTCATCGTGTGCCATCACTATAAGGGATTAGAGTATACAAAACTTTACTCGTTATATAGGCTACACTAACGTGACTGACGTTTAGGCAGTTCATTTAACTATTATATGTGATGCAAGTTTTTTGGGGGTGGTTAATGATAGTGTTCCAAAACGCGACATTAATTTCTTGATGACCTAACATATCAGTCAGAGTAAGGAATCTGTGCTTGGAAAATAACTATTCCTCCTTTATGTTAATGACAATGATAATTGTATAGCTGGAAAGTTGATTGGCTGATATAAAAAGAATCCTGGCTGACTGTAACAAGGATGCTTCTGTGGTTTTACAAATAATTTCATTGGTTGGACAAATATATGGTCAATGGCATTTAAAAAAAACTAACCAGCTCTGATCATGGGTTTGGGTGAGAGTGAATAAGTATTCTAAAGTGTAGTTAATGATTTGTGGTTTTGGTTGTAAACATTTGTTTTCATATCATGCAAAATATTATAAAATTCTCTTTTTATTTAGCTCTAAAGTGAATCGTGACACCATCTATGAATGTGTGAATGTTGTTGTGGAAAACTCCAAAAAGAAACAACGAAAATTTGTGGAGACGGTGGAATTGCAGGTCGCACTGAAAAATTATGATCCCCAGAAAGATAAACGATTTTCTGGCACTGTGAAGTATGTGCTTTTTCTGAAGTTACAAAGATGTTGTTAAGTTCTATTAGTACCAAGAAACAAAGTTTTTTAGATTTTAGTTGGAAAAAGTTATGTCAACAGGTTTAATTTGAAGATAATCTGTTTTGATCATAAAATATAATGTTTTAATTCTATGTAAGCAAATGTAACCCAGTGGCTATCATGATGGACTATGGATCTGTTGATCCATTATTCAGTGGAGTCAAGAGTGTTAGTCAAATCCTACTGTTTGGTCTGGTTAAACAAGAGTTGTCAGTGGTAGCTGTTGGCTAGATGCCTTCCTTCTGGACAACTACTTCAAAATTAGGGATGATTAGCACAGGTAGCCCTTAAGCTGAATTGGCTGGCATGAATATCCAAAAAGGAAACAAGGGTGATTTTATATAAATTTTTGGTAATTTTCAAAATGCAGTACTTATCAACTAATCAGGAAGCATATTTAAATTTCATGAAAACCTTACAACCAGGTTCTAAAAACAATTGGAGAAGTGATTGAAAAATTTTATTTGTTACTGCCACATGGTTGAACTGATCATCATGTATTAGGTTGTGTGTAATATATTTTCTGTTGTAAAAGTATAATGTCAATACATTCTGCAATTTCTTTCTGTATAGATATTTCCATTTTTAATCTAACCAAGGTGAAGTACACCAATATTGCATCAGTTTTATAAAACAATGAGAATGATGTACTGTTGAACTTGTGTTGCAAAACTTGTTCATGGGGTTTGTTTACCATTTGATATTAATTTTATTTAACCCCTTTTGTCATGTTGTTTTGGCATTTTCTCATCTTCCCTTTTTGATTGGCTATTGAAATACATAATTTGAATAAATTTGGGCAAATATTTTTAGAAGCATGCAGGGCACTGAGTTATATGGGGGCAAACCACAGAGGGGGTACGTGAATCTGAACATTTCTGTTGTGTTCATTTAATTCAGATTCCCAGTGTTAAGATTCAGTGTAGGAACAATTCCTTAATCACTGCCCTTTTATAGATCCAAGTTCAAGGATGAAAACTCGTATCTAGCTGATTTCTGTGAAGCTAAGAACTGAGACCTGAGTACTTGATCTATTAACATCAGTGCATCTAGGCAATGCTATTAATTTAGATAAAATTTGAATTTCACTTGTATTTTTGCACAAAGAATAGTTGTGAATAACATACAAAATAATTCTAAGAAAGAGTAAAATATGACTATGCTATATTAGTAAGCTAAAACTGCAAGTAGAGCACAGTATGCTGTGTTCTTGCTTATGTGTGGAACTATTTTGCTTATCACAATTGACAGTTTTAAAGATTTAAGCTAATTTTATAGCATAAAACATTTTATCCATTAGTTTGTATAAAGTAAAAATGCCACTTTTCCTTTTAGTCTGTTAATTTCTGATGTAGCCTTATTTCAATGTGTTAAATATGCCCGTTGACTTAGAAATCAATAAACCTGTTACAGCAGACCATCCATGCAAGAACCTTACAGGAAATTATAATTACATAATGACTGAGAGTAGTTTCTTATAAAATTAGCAACATTATCCTTATACATGCATCTTGTATACAGTACATTTTGATAAATGATACCTTGTCTTCACAATATTTGTAAATGGATATACAGTGTAATTGTAGAAAAATCTTGGGTGAAATTGTGACTAAATGAATACAAATAGAATCAAACAGCAAATAGAACGTATCCCTGGTTTTCATAAACAATAATTCAGAAATATTTGAAAAATAAATGGTACTTTGCATAAAAAGGTATTTGTTTATGGACTTAATAAATATGGTGTATTTAAATATATAATTTTAAATTTGATGGCTTATTTGTATAACTTAAACTTCAAATGGTTATTCATTATTTTTATTGGTGTTGACAGACTGAAGCACATTCCAAAGCCTAAATATTCAGTTTGTGTGTTAGGAGACCAGCAGCATTGTGATGAAGCTAAAGCTAATGGAATTCCTTGCATGGACTCAGAGGCTTTGAAAAAATTGAACAAGAACAAAAAACTTGTTAAAAAGTTAGGTTTGTGTTTTTTAACAGATTTAATTTTGAGCACAGTAATATTTTCCTTTTTTATATCAAAAAGAGAATACAAAAGATTTAGAAAGTTTGCTCTAATTTCTATCAAAAATTATTCAATACAATAGTTTGTAACATTTCATAATTTTTAAAAAAATTTATTTTAATAATTCATTTTTAGGTAAGTTTATTTAACAGATTACTTTCAAATAGAATATATTTTTGTGTCACAAATCTTTCATTCAGTAATTAGATGCTTAAAGATAAGTTTTGAACTTGTATGTATGTATGTATGTATGTATATATATATATGTATGTATGTGTGTGTGTGTGTGTGTGTGTGTGTGCATATGTTTAGCTGATCAAAGTAAAATTTGAATAAGTTTCTGCCAACTACTCACTACAACATCCAGTAGATATCTAATTTTGTTCTTTACTGGAGTATTTAAAATATTGCTGAAAAAGACTAACCACAATTCCTTTCATAAAATTAATAATTAACAATAAACGTTTTTTGTTACATTCTTTAAATGATGTGAAATATATTGAAAACATGGTCTTTTATTTTTGGAATCATCTGCATGATAAAACATCCTTCCATAAGACATTTTTAGTAGTTTTGTTTTGACCAAGAAATAATAAACAAGTAATATAATTTTGAAAATGCATAATATGGGCTAATTTTGTAGCCTTTAGATATTGAAATGTTTTCTTCAGAAAGCCATTAGCTTTCTTTTCCGAAGAAACTTGTATCATTTTAGTATTATTTGATATATTTAAAAAAATCGGTTTATAGAAATAATATGGTTTCTATCCTATAAATTCTCTTACTCCAACTGATAAATTGCTTTTATAATGTCTGACACTGGCTTTATAATTATCTTCCATCAACACATTTAAGTATACATCTAAAGTAGATACAAAGTAATTGTAAAAAATAAATTGAGAGTTTTTCTTCTTCTTCTTAACATCTTAATCAACCAAAAAATTTTAATACATTAAACAGTGTTAGAACAAGTTGTATGCTTAATGTTAATGTGTTTGTTTGTTTTAGCCAAAAAATATGATGCCTTTCTTGCATCCGAGTCTTTAATTAAGCAGATCCCAAGACTTCTGGGTCCTGGTCTGAATAAAGCTGGAAAGTTCCCAACATTGCTCAGTCATGGTGAATCAATGGTGGCAAAGGTTGATGAAGTAAAAGCCACAATTAAATTCCAGATGAAAAAGGTTTGTTAATTTAAACTTGAAGTATTAGTTAATAAGAACTTCTTGGTGAAAGTAAATAGGAGTGTTAATAATATTTCAACCACACTATATCTGCTATATCTAGTGCTGGGGAGGTGTTTTGCCCAATACCAGGAATCTTCAGGCTAGCTGTGATACATCAGACACAGTAGTGGTTGAGAGGCTGTTCATATTCATGAACTGCTTGATAATAACTGTTATGGTGTAAATAAGATTAAGTTTAAGTATAATTTTTCATCAGTTTTATTTGTCACTATGCATCAGAATTAGGATAAGGATTTTTAGTACTGTATGTGTTTGAACACTGTGATTTATTGTTATTTACTGGAATTAACCTGCTGATTATGTAGAAGAACTCGAGAACAGGCAAGATAGTTTTCTTGTTGCCTGGTAAAATAGAAAAAGTTAATTTTCCTTTTACTTAACCGTATCCAGCTTGGTAGCTCAGGTTTTTATAGATGTAAAAGAACATCAAGTTTTAAAAACAATTTGATATCCCTTCAAATTACCTACAAAGTAAAATTATAACTGGAATGTAGTTTTTAAATTTCGTTTTCATATAAGTTCTATTAACTTTTGTTTGAAGGAACATAAAAGAAAAGAAATCTCTAGCCCTAATTTTTTACCCATTATAATTCTTAATGAGGTGATGGAAAAATTAAATTTCCTGTTGGTACAGGTAGAACTTGTCAGTGGATGTAACTAGGCCATAAACATGTAAGCTTTGCTTAGTTTTAGCTCAAATAGTTTCAAGTCAGTGAAGTTTTGAAGTTGGTGATGTGATAATTTAAATGTTATTATATATGTTTTAATTTCTTAATTTAAAAGGAAATGTTAAATATTGATTTTGTGTGTCACAAAACACGTTCAGTTGTTTTATTGTTCAGTTGCCATTTTATTATGCCCACCATACAACATGTATAAGTAGCTAACAAATTAGAAACTCGAATTTGAAATATAGACAAGCTAAATATAAAATGAGAACCTCCCTCCTCAATGATTTGTTGAGATAGCAATATTTTTAGCAAGTCTGCTAGAGTGGCTCTAGTGTGGTGAAATGGATAGGGGGTAGTATCATTTATAAGAATGTGCCCAAAAAACACCTTCATGTACTTATGCTGTGAAATTCCGCACACACATCAAATCGGTAACCATAGTAATGAAACACCTGTTATGTAATTGGATAAGCACGGCTCAGAACCTACAATGTTTATTGGATCAGCCCAACTCTGAACCATATAATAAATGTTTTTACACATTCTAATTGCAATTTTATTACCCTGGGAAATTCCTATTGAAAGTGTTGTTGGAACTATAAACTGCTATATCCCATATTGTGTTGTCGGAGCAAGGGAAATGTCACCTCACTGAATACCCATGCATTTTTGCGCTCGAGAGTTTCATATTACAGTTGTACGTAAACAGTCTTATAACACGGGCAGTGAATTATTGCTTTCTTATCAGTGGGTTTGTAATTTGTCGATGACAGTAAAATAAGCACAGAAAATACATGGGATATGTTTAGCACTTGAAACTGTCAGGGGAAGAACTTTGATACCTCATGATCAATAATGAAGAAAAAGGAAACAGCTGCTCATTATATTTCTGATTTTACAATTTATCTTTTCATGTTACTTCAATGAGTTGTCTACAGGCTGAAGAATCAAATCCTCATAACCATTTTGTGTTTATTATAGTTTTCATGCTATGACTTTTAATATTTTTAGTGTATCTTTACAAAATTTTGTAGACTTATAGTAGTAAACATTAGAAGCCTTTTGCACACAAAAAATCAGATTTTTCAATGAAGTATTTTTACTTGTATTTGTCTGTGAAAATATTGATTCTTTTTTTTAAACTTGTCTGAATGCAAAGTGATTTTCATTTTAAGATTTAAAATACTTTTCTTTATTTCAAAAATCTCAAATTTCATTTGCACAACCTCTGAAACCTCCTAAATATATACACACCTTTTTTTTCAATAAAACGTTATATTTTACCTGTTATTACATTTACTTCGATTCCAGGGACCGAGCCTGTGTCGAATAGGCTAAAGCATTCTAAAGTATTGGTTTCTCTTCTGTATTGTAAAGTTTTCTCTCAATCAATATTCAAAATTTTAAAACCTAAAATAACCTGTAGTTTACAACCATCAAAACATTTATATATATATTGGTAATATCCTGCAACCATTAACTTTTAGAAACTAAGAAATGCATGAATTAGGGAATTTACAAATCCATGATATAAATGTCCAGTAGAGTGTAGGTATCAGTACTGCAGTTGTGCAGAGAAAAAAAACATGTTCTGTATTGGTTAGGCTGTTGCTTACTGAAATTTTCATTTTCTTCAAAATATGAAAATATTCAATAAGTGATATTCTGCATGTTTGATAATTTATAAATAAAATAAGCTCCGAAATATGAATTTGTGATAAGATTGGAACATAAAATTCCTGATGTATATTTCAGTTAACAGTTATCTGTTGCTTGATGTTACTTGCTTTATCTGATTTTCATAATTCTTGGGTAACTTTCATTTAATTCTAGATTTTGTGGTTACAAACATAATATTAAGTTACATGTGAATGTTTCCATGCAACTCACCTGAATGTTTATAATTTTATTGTTTCTAGGTGTTATGTTTGGCAGTAGCTGTTGGCCATGTAAAAATGTCTGAGGATGAACTAGCCCAGAACATTAACCTTGCAATCAACTTCCTGGTTTCTCTGCTGAAGAAGAATTGGCAAAATATACGATCCTTGCACATTAAAAGTACCATGGGCCCACCTCAGCGCCTCTATTAGTTTCTTTATTGTCATACTCTATGTATTATGACATTTGTGGGAATTAAATATTAGAGGTGTTTGTGTAGTATGCACATCTATCTTTGTATATTGTCTTTGATATACTTTTAATGGAATATTAAGAACATGGTTATAAGGTTGGTGTTTATGGTAAAAACTTTGTCCCTCCCATCTGGCCAGTGGACCAACAGTAAGCTTGAAAGCTTATAACACCCAAGTTCAGGATTCAAGTCTGTGGTACACAAATGAAAATTTGTATTCTGTACTACAAGTGTTTTTCTATAGCCTGTAAAATATAAAAATATTCCATAACTGAAGATAGTATGGTCAGTTCCCACATTGATGCATTATTCACTAATGTACTAGTACAAGAAACAATAGAATGTTTCAGACACAAATTACCTATATTACACCTAACACTTCCTGTTCCAGTTAATACTTTCATTTTGCTCACCAATATCTTGGTTGAAAACAATGTGTTCACCTGTTTAGGACAGTATTTCAAAAAAAAAAGAAATAGTGTAGGGAAATCCATTATCTCCAATACTATTTAATGTCTTTATGGAGTATTTTGAGAGTGAATTACTTCCATCAACAGATATCAAGGCTTGATTTAAATGAAATTTCCAGGTTGTTTTAGAAAGTACAAAATACATAAACCCTCAAAAAAGATCCAATTACAAATTTGATGTTTTTGTATCTTATTTTTTTCCATAAAGTACAATTAATGTTTAGTTGGCAGTTTTTCATCTTTATTCAGCTAATTCTTGATGCCTTATTTCCTGGAAAGTTTCATTACTTTGGAAAAATAAGCTCAAACCATACTAATGGTTGATCATGGCCAATCACAATCAGTATTTTCATTCTAACCATTTTGGTCTGCTCGACAAGTACAGTAGAGTACAGCCTGTTTTTAATCATTGCGAATGACCGTTAAAATTGAGTCCTGGATATGAACAAGATTATTTCATGGTTGCATTAACTGACTGACATGATGGGAGACTTAGAAGATCATAGAAGGTCAAAAAAGTTTGAGAGATGGGAAATTAGGACTTCAAAAAGGGTATAGGGAAAAAAAGGTTGGCTGAAAATGTAAAAATTAACAGTGAGGATTTCTTTAAGTATATTGAGGGTAAACAAAATGTTAGAATGTTGGTAGGACCCTTGAGAGATATAGAGGAAGGCTTGTACCTGGTGATTATGAGATGACTAGGTTATTAAATTCTGCTTTTTCTTCGGTTTTTACTAAGGAAGATTTAAGCAGTATTTCTCATCTTGAACAATTCTTAGATGGAAATGGGGTCGGACTGTGATTGCATTAAATCTGGGCTTGTTAAGAAAAAAATGGGGAAGTTTAAAAAAAGTAAAGCTCCTGGGCCAAATAATATTTTTGCAAGGGTTCTGAAGGAGGTTAAGGATTGGATATGCGAGCCACTTGCTAATATTTTTTATATGTTCTTGTATAGTGGGGCAGGTGCCAAAGGATTGGAAGTTAGTTAATATCACTCCTATTTTCAAGGGAGGTAATAAAATTGTCCCAGTAATTATTTGCCTATTAGTCTTACATCAGTTGTGGGAAAAGTTTTTGAAAGTCTGATAAAAGATGTTTTGCAAAGTCATTTAACAAAGTTTAGAATTTTATTGGATATTCAACATGGTTTCACTAAGGGAAAATCTTACTTTACAAATCTTTTGACATTCTTTAAAAAGGTTACTACTTATGTATATGAGGGTAAGGGTGTAGATTTGGTGTATTTGGATTTTCAGAAAGCCTTTAACAAAGTGCCACATGAAGGCTTCTGAAGAAAATTATATGTATAGGTGTGGGAGATAAGTTAGGTAATTTGATGGAAGAAAGCAGGGGGTTGTTATAAATGGAGTTCAGTCAAAATGGATTAATATCACAAGTGGGATACCTCAGGGCTCAGTCTTAGGACATTTGCTCTTTTTGACTTACATCAATGACAGATAAAGGGATAGTCAATAAATTACTTAAATTTGCAGATGGTATTAAGGTCTTGGGTGTTGCTTACCATGAAGAGGATGCTGTTGCTTTACAAAAGGATTTAGTGAGTTGGGCATATAAATGGCAGATGGGTTTTAATTATAATAAATGCAAAATAATGCATATGAGTTATCATTATTTGAATTATAAATATCATTTGGATGGGAATAATCTTAACTTAAAAGTGTCACTAAAGAAAGGGGTCTTGATGTAATGGTTGATCAATCTCTTAAACCATCAAAGTAATGTGCTGTTGCTAGTAGTAAGGCAAATAGGATTTTATGTTGTATCTACAGAAATACTGAATACAAGTCTAAAGAGGTTATAATTTCATTGTATAGACTGCTGGTTAGGCCACATTTGGAGTATTGTGTTCAGTCTTGGGCTCCATACCTTAGGAAGCACTTGAATTGTTGGAAAGGGTTCAGAGGAGGGTTACTAGAATGGTGCATGGGATAGAGGGTTTGTCATATGAGGAGAGATTAAGATCTCTGAAACTGTTTTCTCTTGAAAAAAGAAGTTAGGGTGGATCTGATTGAGATATTTAAGATTATAAATTGATAGTTTTGATGCAGCATCTTTTTCTAAACTTAACAGCGAGAATAGTAGGACTAGGGGACACAAATATAAATTTTGGCAAGGTAGGAGTCATCTTCAGCTAAGACAGCTTTATTTTTCTAACAGGGTGGTTGGCCTTTGAAATGGGTTGCCTTCAGATGTTGTAGAGACAATAAATTTAAGTGAGTTTAAGAGAAAGCTTGATAACTATATGAATGATAAGGGCTGGATTTAAGTGTTGTTTAATTTTATAATAGTTTAGTTTAGAGGATGGGGCAGCTAAGACTGACCAACAGGTCTCTTGTTTTCCCTAAACATTATGGTGTGTTATGTCTTCTGTCTGTCCAATTCACAGAAGTGATTTTCCAAACTTTTTTTTTAAAAAAAAACTTCACAGCACTATAAAGTTGAATGGGAAAAGAACAACTCACTTTCTTTCTTCCATATTCTTATAACTAGAATTGACACAGGACCTGTTCTATTAAAAACTAATGAGCCCTCTCAGTTACTAGAACACTTTTTCTCATGCTACCACAAAAAATGTTAAAGCATCTGTTGCAATCTCTGTGTTTCTATGCACCTACAAAATATGCCATCCTTTGAAATTAAGTCAAGAAATTAAAAACAACATGTCCTTCCAATTAACTTGTTAAATTTAATTAGAAAACATACAAAATGAATATTGACCTGGATAGGAACGAATCTATTGACACTGTTTCCAACTCGTTGGTAGAAAATTTTGCATTCTTTTTTTTTAAGGTTGATAATACACCAACCAATGGCAATAACAATGAATATTGTAACAATTTCATCAATGTGTATGTTGCATGGACCAGGCGAAATAAACTAGATATCTGTAGATGTGTAGGCACAACCTTGTATGTTACCATACTCTTTAAAAGAATGACATGTGATATATGCTTTAAAGAGTTCTTGGCCTTTTCTAAGTTTGCCGACCACTTGGTAAACTCTTATAATTCAGTGGCACAAGCAGTTTGCTTTTCTTGTGGAAAATATGGCTCCACTCTATTGCTGGTGTGCCTAACGTCTGAGGATGAAATGTAAATTCTCTGGTAAATGATAATAGTTTACTCAGGCTGAAAGGGCAGTAATGTCCTCTGTGATAGATATATGGCTGGCAAGTCTATCGTAAGTACCGAGATTTACATAAGGTGTGATATTCTCATAACCAGTCGGTGTTTGTCTACCACCATGAGTCATGGAGATCCTGTTTGAGGAGGAAACCCATTTGAATAAGTTGACTGAGAAAGAATCGTTTCCTAACTATACTTGGCTCTTACCTTGATCAGAGAATCACTCCGATAATCCAACTGAATGGTAAAGAAACCTATGGAGCAAGTCACTCTATACTCATTAGATTTCTTCTAATTACCTGGGACGTAAGCCGGATTTACAAGCTGGGAGGGAGTTGTGTTTGCTCTGAATGTATGTTGTAGTACAGTAGTAACAGCACGAATTTTAATTCTGGCTAAATATACCTTTTTACGTGTAAATTCGCAAGGTAACCCGAGAGACACCGAATTGAGTCATGCAGTGGTCGGACGCCAGCTGTAATGAACTACTAGAGTACTTGACTTATGACGCCACTGTGCGTACTTAGCAATGTATGTATACAACTCAATGCACATGTGTGGTCTCTCACCTGTGCTAACATTACATGGAGTCATTCATAAGTGTTTTACAACACAAGTGAATCATTTACATGAGGAGGATAGTAATCAACATTGGAAACAAAAATTAGATAAACAGAGTGAAAGGGGAAAAGACTTGACTGTTTTTGAATTTCGCGCAAAGCTACACAAGGGCTATCTGCGCTAGCCGTTCATAATTTAGCAGTGTAAGACTAGAAAGGAAGGCAATTCTTGGGCTAGTCTTTTACCAACGAATAGTGGGATTGACCGTCACATTATAACACACCCGCGGCTGAAAGGGCGAGCATGTTTGGTGGGACGAGGACTCGAACCTGCAGATTGCGAGTCGAGCCAAAAGACTTGATCTCGATGTTAAGAACCGACGAGTAGGACGTTCGCTGTAATGACGAACCTAAAAGGTATTTTAGAATGCAGTGTGCCTGGTATTTCGCTAATACTAGTGAGAGAATGCTGAAATATTCATGAACGAGTAATGAATGAAAATCATAAAGAGTGACTTAGATATCACAACAATTACATATACGTAGTGTGTCCAGTGTTTTATTTGGTTGTGGGAGGAATATTTTCAGTAATGCAGACTGAAATATTTCTTAAAACGTAAACAGTTTTACTGAATACCTTCTTAACGTTGTTTCTTTACAAGATTTAGTGTAAAAATATGAAATGTAAGCTGTATGTGTGACAGGGGAATGCGGAAAGTAACATCCACGAGGTAAATTCCTTGTAATTTGAGCGAAAAACTAGTGCACGATTTGTAAATGAAAAGAAGTCCCTAGGGAAAAGAGGATGAAAATTTTAGCGAAGGTTAACGGTCAAAAGTAATGGTTAACATAATCTACCTCGATTCCGCTCAAATGTGTAGAAACTGGTTTTAATCTCGACCCTCATTCCTTCCTCCTGGAACCGGGCACTGTCTACGAGAAAACTATGTGACAGGAATAATATGATGCCAAGTCGAGAGTGGAGTGTATTTTAAAAGGGCAACACGGGACACTACGGCCACAAGTGTGATCAGGAAATTATAAAGTTCTCGGAGTTCATGTTCTTTGAGTGATATAGGGCATGCGAATGCGTGAAGCCTGTAGACGTGTTGTCTGACCAGATAGTTTAGTTAGTAGTTCGGGTGTAACTGTCCGTTATGATACTCTTTAACCTACACGACTGAACTTTGGACCATGCAAAATTCACCTAACCCTATAAATGAATCTAGATTTTCAGTGTTGAGATCAAGTTTTAGCCTCAGGATCTCTCTTCAGCGCCAGCTAGGTGATTTTCCTGTTTTTTGTGTGGGTGCCCAGGGAGCAGACCCAGAGGACTGCAAAAATGGAAATCCTAACACAAACCGCCGTACACTTGAAGAGATGTCAGTGCTCTAAAGGCAATGCTTGGAGATGGCCGCTGATTGGACAAAGGCTTGGGAGTTGTATAACCTTGAGGAAGGTCTGTGGCGGAGGATAGCCTCTCTTTCTCGTCGACACCCAAAAACTGAGCCGTTGTCCGAGCTTAATATGATCTTGAAACCATAAGAGTAATCCTGGAGAATCTCTTGGTGAGGTGAAGTGAAATAAACCTTGACTGACTCATGATTATTGAAATTGTACAGTTTTTGGTTTGTGTGTATATATATATATCTATACTAGCTGAGTTGCACTGTGAAAATTTTGATTTGAAATGTATAGATAAGTATTTTTTTCAGTAAATAGACAAAAGCTGTGATGCGAATAATAAAAAAGCATTTACTCAAACAAAGCTTGATTTGAAATTAGAATTGACAATGCTTCAACACATTGCATGTTTTTCCAAAAGGAGAGTATACATAAAGATTGTTAGCTGTTCCTACTCTAGAGCATCCTACATACAGTTGACCACGAGAGAAGCAGTATTCTTGTAACTGTAGCCCAACAACTGTTTGTCCCTGTGATTTTTGATCGACATGGCAAAACTTAATTTTACTGGAAATTGTAAGCGCCTAAACTGAAACGGCATCTTTGATGTTATTAGAGGTATCCTAGGGTTAAAGTATCTTCACCCTTGCCACAACCAGTTTGAAATTGTGCTTCAATGACATGAGGCTGTAATGCCTTTATTATTAATCTGGTACCATTGCAGAGCTTAGGCTGATCTAAATTTCGTAGAAGCATTATAGGAGCTCCAACTTTAAGTTGTAGTTGGTGAGGAGGCAATCCTGGAAATTCCAAAGAATTTAGAAACTCCGTTAGATAGTTGACAATCTCATTTTGATCGATAACTGCATCAATTGATTTGTAAATATAAGGATTCCCTGGAATATTTTGGAGTAGTTGTTGGTTGATAGAATTAACTATCACATTTTTAGGTGCCACAACAAAGTAAAGTCTTTGTAGTGATAACTAAAGTTAGTAGATACTTTTTCTGTTAATTCATTAACACTTTGGACCACTATACTGATTGTAGATATAATGACTTTGTTGTCGTGGTCAACAAAATTTATTACAAAAAAATGGCGCAATAATCATTAATTGTCAATTTCGTCATTAAATACTATACCAAATGTAAAATAAATAGCACCATTAAATTTCTTGTAAAAAATTGGTTGTTATGAAGTTATTTCAAAATTTGTAAGTTTAACCGTTTGGTTTCCTATAGCGAACACATAAACAAACTTCCTCTTTTATATATATATATATAGATAGATGGCCAGGTGATTAGGGCGGTCGACTCGCAATCTGCGGGTCGCGGTTTTGAATCCCCGTCACACCAAACATGCTCGCCCTTTCATCCGTGGGAGCGTTATTATGTAACGGTCAATCCCACTATTCGTTGGTAAAAGAGTAGCCCAAGCGTTGGCGGTGGGTGTTGATGACTAGCTGCCTTCCCTCTAGTCTTACACTGCCAAATTAGGGACGGCTAGCGCAGATAGTCCTCGTGTAGCTTTGCGCGAAATTCAAAAACAAACAAAAAATCCTTCTTTAGCTAATTATCTTTGTATTCATGAAAAATAGTGGTTTGCAGAGTTAAAAGTTTGCACACAATCTTAAACAATTATATCATGGGAGGTGTGTGTATAACATGTTTACGATCATCAAGGACTTAGATCATGTTTCTCAATTTTTGGAGTTTCTAAATATGAAGCATAATAGTATTAAATGTACAACTGAATATCAGCAAGATCATAAATTCGCTATTTTTTGATACATTACTTCATGATTCTGTAGTTAACTTTGATTGTGAAGTTTACCGTAAAACATTTACAGACCTTTTTAAAAAAAGTACAAGTTATATATCAATTTTATATAAGTAAAACTTGTTTAAATTTTTACTTTATCGTTAGCACAGTATTTTACGAAGTCAAACTTGGGTTTCAAGCTATAACTTCAATTATATGTATGTGTGAATAAAGGAAGCCAAAAAAGAAACGACCGAGAACAAAAACTTTACTACCCTCATACATAATTACGGTCATGTTCTTCGTGCATATAAAATATCAAAATATCTTTTTTTTAAAAAAATAAATAAAGAGTTTGGCAACACCAAGAAATTGTAATGAAAAATTTTTTCGCATCTATTTGACTGATTTAACAACTGATGACTACTTGAACAAACAAAACCTTACTAAACCTTTAGCGTATGAAGTTTCTAAGCGTTTACGTTTTATAACTTTGTCATCTATTATTTTATGTATTAAAATAAGAACTGTGAATCCTACTTCTTAGAGTGTATACGCATGCACAATTGAGACATATTTTTAAATCTGGATGACGCATGCAGTACTTCTTCATATATAAAGATAGTATTTCATCATTTAAAAATATCAAATGCAGTTTATCAAATAACTTGTTCTTGTGGTAAGTGAGATTACATCAATTCTACCACAAGAAACTATTATGCTGATGAAAGAACATTCAAATCTAAGTATGCAATGTACCTATCAAGTTTTAGAGGCGGATTAAGAATGTTTGGAGTCCTATTCCACGTAGAACATTGGGTCCCCCGTACAGCTCTTGCCCCATCAAATCAGAAACTTACAGTAAAATGCATTAATAAATAGACCCGTATAATATGTAGACATTGAATTAATAATATAATAGTTCACACCACAATATACTATTTTTAAATAAAACTTATTAAATCTGTCACATACATATATACACACACACATCTATATATACATATATGTATATATATAGAAAACTAACTTCCCAGTTTACCTCTGACGAAAAAAAAATGTCTAGCGTCACTTAGACCTAAATCATACTTGGGCCACCTTCTGAGAGCGTTTTAGCTCCTATTGGTCCACTTGGTAGGGGATATGCCATATAGGACAACTCCAAGCCGAACCCACCTGCCAATACTTGTTCTGCTAGCTTCAAAACTGTCGGACGGGATAGTTGGACAAAGATACATACACCCAAGCATGAAGGGGTTTATAAGAGTAGGTTTTTAGGGTCACTAAACCAGACATCGCATTGCGTGTTCTTGGACCTCTTCGGAACCCTGGAACCTTAACGTTTTAGCTTTCCTCTTGGTAGTGTAACTAGGCCATAAAGATAAGAATACTCCTGGGCCATCTAGAATCCACCTGCCAAGTTTGATCCTACTAGCTCTAGAACTACAGGAGTAGTTACTCACTCACACACACACACAGAGAAAGATACACGTTGAATTAATATAGGATGTTTCATTTTATATATATATATACATGTATATAAGTGAAAACATTTTATTGAAGTTAAAGTAAATAAAATTATATTCTTAAGGTTTCAAACATAGTCAAGAAAAAAAATTCTTGGTTATGGTGGAATGACGTTGATCTGATATTATTATTAACGGAATTATCCAAACACATTACTTTTGGGAGTAGTAAACTTTGCTTACCGTTGAACCGTCGGGAGAGGTCAGAGCACAATTACATTTGTAAAGAATGTAAGTATAACTAATAAAAACTTTTCTTTTATGGGGAAAAATACTTTGAGTGTAGCATCCTCTAGAAGCCTTACTGAAGTACTGAAAAATAACTTTAGAGTTCATTATTCTTTCTTTTTCAATTTAACTAATCTACAACCGATATATTTATAAATGTTTTGAAATACATAGTATAGTTCAGATGAAACGTTTTAACTATGGGGAGTTATTGATTATTTTTATGTTGAAACTGATCCAAGTATATCAGGATTTCTGAAACTTCAACAACAATGTCAGTGGATTATGACACCAAATTAAAAAAAAACAACTAAAAATAAGGAGGATTTGAAAGAAACCCTTCGGACAAATCTTTGATAACCAGACACGTGCTCAATTTTTTATTTTTTCATCTCGTTGACAGGAATTTAGATTGAATTCCTGTGCGATCTCCCATATCCTCGTTAACAACTCGCAAACTAAATTTATTCGCGTGACATCTTGAGCAATGCGTTCCCCGGTGCGTCAGAAGAAAGCTTACGGGCTTTCAACATTAATATCCGGGCTCTGTTTTCCATGGCGGACCGTCACAGAGAGTATACAGCCCATCGTGTAGTTTTGCGCTAAAACAAACAAACATAAAACTTAAATTATACTCAAGTCTGGATACTTATTTTTTAATTTTGATGAGCAGATAAAACTTAAATTATACTCAAGTCTGGATACTTATTTTTTAATTTTGATGAGCAGATAAAACTTAAATTATACTCAAGTCTGGATACTTATTTTTTAATTTTAATGAGCAGATAAAACTTAAATTATACTCAAGTCTGGATACTTATTTTTTAATTTTGATGAGTAGATAAAACTTAAATTCTTCAACGATTATTTCGCGTTTGAATAATTCCAAACCTGAATAGTTAATGATGTTCGACCTCTTTATATCTCCACGCGTGCATCGAATGTTTTAAAACTTCGTGAGAATCACTGATATGATATAAATTGCTTATATTGGTTTGTTTGTTTATTGTTAAGCACACATTCACAGAACTGAATGTCTGTGCTGTGCCCACTACGGGTATCGAAATCTAGTGTTTAGCATTATAAGCCTTCAGACATCATGGGGCATACTGCCCATAAATTATTTAACTAATTAATGAAAACATACCACAGAATAAACTTGAAATCAATTTTATATTGTATTTTAACCTTATATTCAGAGTCGATCGATAATATTTTTCAACGCCTAACGACAATGAATGGTCAAAAGCATGTGTGAGTAGATAAGAATTCTTTCGAAATGGGACTGAAAAAGGCAGCATAAACTGTAAGATAAAGACACGAACGCCATTAAAACAACCAACATTTCAGAAATACACTTGGGTATAGAATTACTAAAAGAAATATACTTTTTTTATCCCCTTTGAAATAGATGAGTAAAATTTCGATTTATATTTTGCACCTTATAAAAAAAACGTCAAATTGTTTGTGTGAATATTTCCAAAAATATTATCTTTACGTTTCAAAATATCGTAAGTAGGTTGCAGCTCTGCATGACACCAGGGGATGTTTTAAAGTAAGAGATTCGCTCTATTTTCTGCTTGAATGAAATGTTTAACTCATATTGTTTTCTTCTTCGCATTATTCCAACTACAATAAATATAAAGAATAAATGATTAAATCTAATTATTATACTCTCAATATTTCTAGAGTATTTATATGAATCGAAACTCATCAATACTTTAATGTATGGATCGATGAGCAAAAACATATAATAAACGTTAATTGTTCATTACATAAAAAAGTATCCTGATCTCATTTCAAGGCTGAAACACGAGAATGCTTTCAATCAGCCGGATTACACACGACAATGTTGAATGCTTATTTCTCTATTGAAGTCAGAAAAACATATGCAAAACATTATATCCTTACAATGTAACTCTCGTACTATCTAAAATAACTTCATTAGATCAAATAGTAGCCATAGATAACATGTTGAATGGTTTCATTAATTTTTTAAACATTACTTACATCTAAATCTTTAGAAAATACCCAATATTTTTGTCAGAACAAACATAACAGCAAATTAGTGTCTAACGAATTAAATATTTCGATTGTTTTTAAACGAAACATCCTAAAAAAATAAAATACGAAGCAAGTCTATTTTATACACGACAACAAGAACAAAAACTAAGATGTGGTTGATTGTTATTATTATTATTTTATTAATAAGATTAATAAATGATTGCATGGCTCCCCTCCTTTTACTTTTTTTTTTGTGGAAGAGGGATAAAATTAAATCAATAAGTATTAGTTTATGAGCTCAGTGATCTTAAACCTAGTTTTAATACATATTCGCTCCCAAAACAAGAGTTAAACATGCTAACACCAAATTGAAATGCTAAGTCTTTCTTGTTGTCTCTGTACTGCTCAGTAAAATGATCTCCATTTTCATATCATCTAATCGTTAGACCACGCAATAAGTATGAATACCATTAAGGCAAGTAAAAATCTACACACAATAATGTTTTATGGAATGTAAAGGACATTTATACTCAGCTGAAGATTCAGCTTTTATGATTTGATTTATGACATTAAGCAGTTTTAGTCAGTTTTTATACCAGAAATGCCACCTAATATATAATTACTTTATATGACTGATTGTTATCATTGACCTATTTATGATCATCATTTTAAAATTAGGGACGGCAGAAAATAACCATGGGTGCTTGCAATAAATACAAAATACAAGTTCCTCTTTTGTCGTCTAAATTGTTATTTCTGTAAAGCTAAACGTTATTAGTGTTATTTTTGTTTGTTATTAAGCACAAAGCTACACAAAGGGCTATCTGTGATCTGCCCATCACGGATATCGAAATTCGGTTTCAAGTAATATAAGTCTGCAGACATCCCTCTGTGCCACTGGGGGGCGTTACTAGTAATAGTTTCAGTAATATCTAGGTCTTATTATGTGTTGCCTTATCGAAAATTATCCTCTCCTCAGGGAAACCACAGAGTAGCAGCCATTGTCGCCTGCAACACAAAATATATATTGTTACAAGAGTTTGGAATCAAGTTTTGATTAAGTTGAGAAATGTAAAATAGGGTTTGTTTGTTAGAAGTTAAGCACAAAGCTACACCATGGGTTATCTGTGCTCTGCCCACCACGGGTATCGAAACCTCGTTTCTAGCGGTCTAAGATCGGGCTGCAACTGGCAGCACGGGAGCTGCTAAAAGCAGCTTCATATACTTTCAATCTCTCATTGTGAAATCAACATGTCTAGCCAAACACCTCCACTTCGCAACTCCTTCCTACATCACTGAATAAAAACGTCTAGACGAAAGAAAAGGCAGCTATTCAACAACACCCACCCACTGTCAACTCTTGGGTTACTCTTTTACCAACGAATACTGGTATTGACAGTGAGAAAGAAAAAATAAGGCAAGGAAATGTGGGATAAACTAAATGAACCGAGAAACAGAGATGAAAGAAGAATCAATGTGTTACCACTGAGAAACACAACGTAGTTCTAAATCTGTATGTTGTTGATCATAGTAATAAACATAAATGTGTGTATATTAGTATACACAAGTCAACAATTCCTAATAGGTATAAGTAAAACCTCAATAAAATTGAAGGGAAAGCGAAGTACAACAGAACAAAGTGGTGTCAGAAATACTCAATCTATAACATCTACTGACAGACTATATAGTAGTTATTGTTGTTTTCTTAGTGCAATACTACACCATGGGCTACCCGAACTTTATCCAATACAAGGATTCGAACCTCAGATTTTTTTGCGTTGTACATCCGTAGAATTACTAATTACCTACTGATTATATAGTCAAGAAACGATGTTTAATAAAGACATATAGCGGCGACTATCATGTCTTTCATACATTTCGGTGCCCTTTAATTCTTACACATCATCTGATAATGCTAATGAAGTAGTAATAAGTCGAAGCAGTTCGGAACAAACACTTGCTTGTGAGAATCGAATAAGCCTTTTCACATGCAAATTATTATATAATATAAAAAGTACTGTTTCTTGAATTTCTTCTTTTCTTACGAGAAGAAGAGAGTGTATTTTCATGAATAAAATTATCTCCATGATGTTAGAAAAAAAACAAAAAACGGCAGAATAAACAATCCAAAATCAAGGAGAAAGTTTAGGCTGAAAAAATTCAATAGCCAAATTTCGGAGTAGTAAGTTAATGGATCATAATAAAATCATAGGAATCAAGTGAGTAAATCTTGGAGACTTATATAAGGGTTATAGCTCCAAAAGTGTCGTAAACATTTCATGGAGTCATAACACTCAAGTGAGTAAATCTTGGAGACTTATATAAAGGTTATGGCTCCAAAAGTGTCGTAAACATTTCATGGAGCCATAACACTCAAGTGAGTAAATCTTGGAGACTTATATAAGGGTTATGGCTCCAAAAATGTCGTAAACATTTCATGGAGATGAAACGTAGGGAATTGAAACCTAGCGATAGAAAATGTATAGTTTCTCGCCCTTGTTCAAAATACGAAGTGGCAACCTGGGGGAATAGATTTCCTCCAAACGTCTGGATACGAACAAATTGTCAGGAAGACACTAGTAGAAAAGGTGAAGGGTGTCTGAGTTGGGATTTCCTGAAAACAGGATTATATGAGGATGATTTGATTGCAGGAACTGTATGTTAAAATTCTCTTTGATGTAGCTAAATTTTGACTTTTTGGAATCTCAGATAGGAGTATGAGGTAGTAATGTCTTGAAATGAAATAAATTAGCTTAATAAAAGTTTCAGAAGCATATGTGGTGAAACGTTTCTTCCCACAAAGTTAAAACAGTGCTTGAGTTCGATTTAGGTAAATCTGAGCTTATATTGAATTATCTATCAACTTGTTTGTTTGTTTGGAATTAAGCACAAAGCTACACAATGGGCTATCTGTGCTCTGCCCACCACGGGTATCGAAACCCGGATTCTAGCGTTGTACGTCCGCAGACATACTGCTGTGCCACTGGGGGCATCTATCAACTTATTAGCGATGTAGTTTAACGTGTCTTCATATTTAATGCCCTTCTAGCTGTTGCATGACACAATGCAGTATTATTTAATTAACATTGTAGAGGAAATCTTAATAATTGCCCCCATCCAGTGGTAAGTCTGAAGACTTATGACGCTAAAAACCGGATTTAGATACCTGTGGTGGGCACAACACAGATAGCTCATTGTGTAGCTTTGTGCTTAACAAGAAACAAACAAACAAATCTTAAAACTTTTGCAGTGAACAGTGTAGTGCTTGTTATTATTGTTTAATTGTAAATTGGAGCAAAATACTACTAGAAGACGTCGTTCAAAACAATACTGAAAGAAGTAAGGAATTGTAGATTTAGCAAACATGTATAAAAGAAAAGTAAAACAAGATGTAATCTGTTTTATTAAATATATGATATTGTTACAAAAGCAAATATGTTATTATCGCTGAAATCATCAAATTGAAAATTCAGAAAAGTTCAAATTAATGAATAATAAATTATCTTTGTTCTAGAATTAAATATTTTATATTGATTAATAACTTAGAAAATATTGGTGATGTATCTTTTAGTTTGCGTCATCTTACACATAAAGTCAAAGTTAAGCTAATAATCTTCATAGGAAAGTATAAATATCATAAACAGGATATATACGATCAGAAAATAGACATTCAGGTAGTAAATTAATGGTTTTTCACAACGTCCATAAAAGTAAAGTAAATATATAAATATAATTTTCGAAAAATAACCATGGAAGTAATAAATAATGAAATGTGGCTACAGATAACTCCAAAATTATACAATTATGATTTTTCTGCTTTCTAGTTTGTTCGTTTATTAATATTATTATTATGTGATCGCGTTAATAATCCTTCAAGTAATATACTCAATATTACAGTTGGTTGTCGTTTCAAAAACAATTAATAACAGGGGTTTTGTGTGTAACGAAGCTGGAACCCACTTCCTCTCCATCGTCTACGTATAAGACTTAAGCGACATATTCTTTTGCATGGGTTACTTTGATTGTTTTCGCAGTCACAATCACAGCCAAAGTTTTTCTTTGGATTACAGATACTAGGACATTCTCTCCGACAGTGACGTTTACAGTTTCTCCTACACAGTCCATGATGATACCCGTCGGGAAGACGACGACAAAATCTGTCACAACGGCCACTGCATAGCGATGTACATTTCTTCTTGCAATTCAGTTTGTTTACTGGCATATCATCATTAACATCACTTTTACATCTTTTGTTACATTTACCTCGACATTTATTTTTACATTTTTTGTTTTTGTTCTTGCATTCATTTATCTTAGACTTACAATCATTTTCTCTCCTTTCTCTACTTACCCCAATGCCTCTTACACCAGCCCTATCCTCTCTGGCGCACACCACATTCCTACTACAGTCTAGTATGCAATCGTCAGTGCAGTCGTCATAGCAGTCGTAATTACATTTAAACTTTTTGTTGTTTTTTAAAAGCAGGCTGTCATCAAAGTAGCTTTTAGCTTTGTCTTTGCAGTCTGCCTGACATTTGGAGTCACATGTGATATGACAGTTGTTGCACTTGCTATCTGTTTTCTCACCTTGACAATCTTCTTGACATTCGCTATCACAACTACTGCTACATGATTCCAAGCACTCAAACTTTTCATCTGCCTTATCGTAAAGCAATGCAAGTGATTCGTCTTCAAGCTTAAGTTCAGTAGTGTAAGAATCAGGGTCTTCTTCGTAAAGATAATCATCGTAATGATTCAGAATATCTTCTTCTGTGTTATAATCACCAAAATCATGGTAATATCTTGTAGGTTCTTCTTCGTGTAGAAAATAATTATAGTCAATTTCATTTTGGTTTTCTGTAAAATCATTTACGAATGCATTCACTCTGGATTCTATCAACTCGTTAATTGTAGTATGGTTATCCGCAACAGATAACTGGTTTTCTAGCAAAGTGTAGGCTAAATCTTCATCGGCATTTTCAAACATTTCTTCGGCTGAGTAATCAAAATCTGTGTAATGCTGGTCTTCCCACGCCATTGCTCTAGCTTTAATTTGCCTTTCAAATTCAATAGGATTTTCAGATCGATTATTATTTGTCGGGAAATCTTTAAGGTTGCGTCCAGAAACATATCTATCATAGATTCCAGAACGTAAAGGACCAACACCGCCTTCTCCTACTAACAGGTCAGAACTCACAAATGCCAAAAGGAAGGGCGAAATTTTTGCTGAAATGAAAATCGAAAATTAAACAAATGTAAAGTATTCAGTAAAAACAATATGTACTGCCTAAGAGTGCAACTAATACATGTTTTATTTTCTCCCAACATATACTGTGGTATAGGGAATGTTAACGTTACCTTAACCTCATCTCTTCATAAAACTCCAAATCTTAGTCAGATTTTTAAACTAGCAAAGATAAATGTGATGACTTCATATCCAAAGTATTGAAACTATTGAAAATAAAATGGAACTCAAAATGACTTCTACTAAAGCATCATGATCAGCCAAATTATTCCAATGTACCATAACAGACATTTTATAAATTACAAACTTATTTGTAAAGATTCATCAAAACGTTTCCTACTTTTATTTCTAAAATGAACCATTGGCCGTGAATTTAGCCAATTGGTAGTGCTTTGCGAATAATAAACTGTAAGACCACTTCGCCAGCAATAAGCTGTAAGGCCACATCACCAGCAGATTGATGCAATTAATAAACTGTAAGACCACTTCGCCAGCAGATTGATGCAAGTAATAAACTGTAAGACCACTTCGCCAGCAGATTGATGCAAGTAATAAACTGTAAGACCACTTCACCAGCAGATTGATGCAAGTAATAAACTGTAAGACCACTTCACCAACAGATTAATGCAAGTAATAAACTGTAAGGCCACTTCACCAACAAATCATTTTAAATGAATAACTATGTGATTCAGCTAGGCGCCATAATCTCTCACCAATGTTTGAATACAGTAAAAAGAAAACACTTTTAGTCAGTACATTTTAAACAATAAATTTTAGCCATAGCTTCATGGAAGCAATAAACTGTTCTAAGGTATTGATAGTAACTTTTCAAACAATAATGTGTAATATTAAATTAAAAAGTTTTCTTTCTTTTAAACAATAGAACGTAGCTCTAATTATTGATAATATCTTTCAAATAATGAAACATATCTATAAATTTAAAATAATTTCCTTTGTGTAAGAAAGTGTAGCTCCAAAACATTGTTAGCATATTTCGAAAAAATTTGGATTCAAACTATTAATAGTTCTTTTTTAACTATAAAGAGTATACTATTTCGAACAATAATCTATAGATCCAAGTTCTTTTGGGGTATTTTTCCGGTAACACAGGCCTGATGATGGTTTCATTGTATTTTACATGTTCTACATTAATGCCTGTACGCTGAATCCGAAAATGATGTCCATTTTTCTCCATCACGTACATGTTTTCACAAAAAGTCATAATGCAATACATAAAAGAAAGACTACAACAGTAGTTTTGAGACTAAAAGATGAAGATTTCACCAACAAAATCAGGATGATTGTTTGTTTTTGAATTTCGCACAAAGCTAAACGAGGGCTATCTGCGCTAGCCGTCCCTAATTTAGCAGTGTAAGACTAGAGGGAAGGCAGCTAGTCATCACCACCCACCGCCAACTCTTGGGCTACTCTTTTACCAACGAATAGTGGGATTGACCGTCACATTATAACGCCCCCACGACTGAAAGAGCGAGCATGTTTGGTGGCACGGGGATTCGAACCCGCGACCCTCAGATTGAGAGTCGAGCGTCTTATCCACCGGACCATGCCGGGCCCAAATCAGGATGAATGAGAATGTATATTCGTTTGACATCAATGTTCTTCCCTTTTCTTCAGTTTGTTTGTATTTTTGCTAACTAACATGATAATAAAAAAGTTCATTGTAGTAAACGAAATAACAATTTGATCTAAGTAAGAGTTTCTTTTTATTTCCGATTTGTAAAAAAATCCTTACGTAATAGAAAAAAAAATTATATTATTTTTGAAATCTGCGTAGCTGAATTATAGAAAATCTGCTATTAAAACCAAAACAACGTTTATGAAGTTTAAATTCGCAGGCCTGTGTAATTAATTGAAGTCCAACCTTATTGTGAGTATATTTTTAACAATAATTTGTAGATCTATTTTATCGATGGTAATACCAAGCAATGAAGAGAGCTCTAAACTAATGCATTTTCAGAAGAAGAAAAAATACATCTAAATTATTTATAGAATTTTGAAACAATACATTTTAGCACAGTTGTATCAATATTACATTCAACGAAGGAGATATAGCCGTATTTTATTGTTCATTTGTTTAGAAAATCAGCTTTCACGCGACAACGTCACAGTGTCCAATACTGATGTATTTTAGGCCACACCTTTTTTGTTGTTCGTTTAGATGTCGTAGGTGTTTTACAGTAACGATATTTTTATTTTTAAAGTACTCTTTACTTTATAAGCAAGGAAAGTTAAGCAGTGCATATATATATATATATATGTATAAATCCATATACTTAGTTCTATTGATTGTAGATAGACGATTAAAATCAGCACTATAAAACAATAATAAACGTTTTTGTTACATAGACGATTTAATTTCACTCATTAACCTGACTTTTGATCCAAGCATAATATACCAAACACAGCTTATAATAGAAAGAAGTAATAGCAGTGATATTCATGGTCATTATTTAGATATAGACATTAATTTACTCGAAGGCAGAATATAGCTGACTATTTTTGAAAAGAGAAGGGAATTTAATTTTTCCATCCTTGGTTTACCCAACCTTAACAGCGTTTTTCCGTCGATATTGTTAAAAAGGATTATTATCTCCTAATTAAAATGATTTTTAACAGTTTTTAATAACAGTAATTTCTTTATGGATATTGTTCATTTATTCATAAATAAACTGAAAAATAATGGTTATCAGGACTGGTTTATTACAATATTTTTATATTTTTATTTTGTATAATAAATATGAAACAATGTTAAAGGTTAAGCTATATTAGACTATATTAGAGAAAATTTAGAGGGCGTTAGTTACTTGGTTTAAGTAGCTAACTGTCACATTCAGAATAGTTCAGTATACCGGGGCGGAATGACTTATTAACAGATTCTCCTTAGTTGCTGCCGAATTTTACATTGGCGTTTGGATTTTGCCTGATAGATGGAATATCCCTAACACATTTTGGTGCTATAACCACAGGCATTATCCATTATGACAACAAGGAATGATAATGGAGGTATAGTTTTGAATTTCAACTTTATTATGTTGTTTAATGTGTGTGCGTCTCCCCTCTCTCTCACTCTCTCTCTCTCTCTATATATATATATATATACTTATTATCTGTAGGTTACTATTAATTTTACTTATAACACATATTTCATAAGTAATTTAAGAAAATTAAGTAGGAAATATTAATGGATATAAGTGTAAATAAAATATTGATAATTTTTGCTCTTTTAAGTCTGTTTGGAATTCAAAATCACACTAATGAAGATATGAAAATTAATGTTACCTGTAACAGAACCAGTTCTTGATAGTCCTCGTCCACAAAATCTGTCTCCAATGTTCCCTAAAGACCTACGTCCCACAGACCCTGTAGGAATAAACAAATAGGCTTGTCTACAACACTGCGATCCAACCCTTGCCTTGTGACCTGGGCCAATGTTGAAACCATTGCGACCTTCTGCTTGATACTAAAACCACGAGAAATGAATACAAATTAAAATATGCCATGAAATACACATAAAAATGAATGAACTTATTCAAAATGTTACTTTAATTTTTATTTGGACAAAGTCAATTATGTTTTAAAATATATCGTTCATGTAACTGGGATATCATTCAGAGTTACAAAAAAAATCTATTAAGAGGGCGTTATTTTAGTTCCATACAAATATTGTAGTTTAATGTAGAGAGTCCAAAATTCCAACCATAAGCATACCAACAGTAGTGAAAGGTTACAGCATCACGTAAACATAATTGTTTTTGAAATTGTGATATAGACATATGATTGGGACACTTACTGTTATAGAACAGCTACCTAATTCGCGACGTATACAGATACTGTAAAAAATGTTATTCAAGAAATGCACTCCACTGGGATTTTCATTGAAGTTAAAGCTTCTGATTACATTAGTTGCACCAGTGTAATACTGTAGACAGCCAGGAGGTGCTGAAAAAAAGAAAAGGAGGAGCATGTCTGAGTTTATTAAAAATGACAGAATACATTTAAAATGATTAATATCGCTCGAAATTTAACGAGTTTTTAATTTTTTTAATGATTCCAATATGAATAAAGATGGGTAGCAAGCGATCGTATAAAAAAACGTATGTATAAACTAAGCTGAAGTTGATTTGGTATTGCTATATTTATAGCAAGTTTGATCTAATTCAACCAAAACATAACTGAGAAGCTATTAGTTGTTATTCAACAATTTCATTGAGTTTTTGATCGCATAAAATGGTTTTACGAAAACGTATGAACTATTACAAAGTATTCGTAAATTAGGTGGGATATTACTATCTTTATTAATTTCAGTAGATGTCAAAAGACGAAATTATTTTTGTCAAATCTATCAATGCGTTTTTATTAAAGTATGTTTAAGCTTTAACTCAAAGCTATATGCGCCCTGTCGAGAATATCTAAACCCGATCTCTGACATCATAAGCCTCCAGTATTACCGCTAAGCCACTTTAGGATTAAAAAGTCATGTTTACTGCAACTGCTATGTAAATATCTCTGAATTTACAGTCGAAGATTTTCAGCTACTTATCAAGAATCCTAAAGTATTCTTTAATGTATTTAGAGCTATTTATTTTGATAAAATCAGTGACTTATTCAGTTACTATTGTTTCCAGCTTGCCTAAGTGTAAGGTTTGAATATGCATTGAGAAACTTACGACCTCGATTCCTCTAATGATCAACACACGTTGATGCAACCATCAAGGTAAAGCTTTGAAGCTTTAATACATTCAAGACTGAGTTTTCGCTTATCCGAAAACAGGGGTGTTACTGTTACAACAGCTAATAAAGGCTGGCATAATTAGTTATTTTATTGCTAAACTAGCTAGAGTACCTGTCCTCTGGATGGAAATTATGTAAATTCATGATTGAAGAAAGGTTATCTTAAGACAAAGTTGCTTCCCTTATATGTAATTGCAATTAAAGCAAAACTCCCCATAAAAACTGCAAAACACAAACTGTGACACTGCAACTTTTCATGTATCTCCGCGTGGACCTAACAAACCTTCGTGCCAAATTTGGTGAAGGTCCATTAAAAGTAGTCAAGTAGTGGTAAAAAACGCGATAACAAAAACGACCATGCAAAACGTAAAATACAAAACTGAAAATTTGTATGTATCTCTCCATGGACTTAGTGAACCTTCATACCAAATTTGGTGAAGGTCCATAAACAGGGGGCGAAGTAGTGATAAAAAAGGCAAAATGCAAAAGTGAAAGTTTGTATGTTACCCCCATGGTCCTAATGAACCTCCACACCAATTTTGGTGAAGATCCTTCCACACCCTACGAAGTAGTTACATGGACATACAACAGACAGTTATATTTATATAGATACCCGACTCTAATTTCAGCTTACACAAATATTCACACTCCCTGCACATTAAGAATGTTTTTGCAGAACAAGTGCAAGTTGTTTCGTAAACACCATAATATAAAACAAAGTTCTACGCAAGATAATGTGTCTCTAAAAAATTATATATATTCATCAAGGATCAATTTTTAGGTTACATGCACAGCACTATTGTTGAAGGTCATAAAGATAAAAAAAAATACTTAAGTGTTTCATCGTACCTGCTTCGGGTGCTTGACAAGGAATTTGCAAAACTTGTATAGCCCATTTGCGAGAAAAATCTAATCTTCCAAACTGAAAGCTTATAAAAGCTTCATCAGCCTGGGACGTGTCAATAAACACTGTAAATAGAAAAAAGCATTGTACATAACTCATGACAGAAAAAATCACTGACAGACGAAAGAAACGATATGTAAAGTTTTTAGTAAAATAAGGAAAAACTCTCGCTTACTTGTTAACAAATCATAATGTAAAATACACATTTTTTATGGTAGTATAACTTTCATATTTTTATATTGAGGGAGCTTTGGTAAAACATTCAAAATTCTTAAACTAATTTCTTTCTCCAACAATCGTGAGATAGAAAAGTTATGATACTGATTTAATTCAATGCAATTATCTGTTGCAGCTCTTGGTTCGACTCGGTTGGACATTTGTACACTTACGTTACTGGATTTTAGTTAGTTTTCTCTATAAGTAAGGCATGGGGACTTCTTGAACATGCTTCACTAAAGATATATTTCATGGAAAATTCAATTTTAAATAGTAATTAGAAAAATGGGTAAAAAATTCAATTTCAAATAGTATGGTAACTAGGAGAATTCGTAAAATGAGTCAAGTTATATCATAAAAAAGTTTTAATATATTTTCCTACCATATTCTGTGAACGATAACTTGTATCATGTATGATCGCAGTTGTTTAACTTCTTCCTCATTGAAAGTAAAAACCTCTTCAACTATACGTTATACAATCAAAGTTAACTTATAAATTAATATACTAGCGGAAATATTAGATAAATTTCATTTAGTATAATAAGCGTTATGTATGCTTTTCTTGTTACGATGCTGTCCATCTGGACTGATAAAGTCGATCTACGAATGCTTTTGAGATATATTAGATTGTAGTTTAATGACGCTATCCTCCATGAAACTTTCTTAAACTCAAAAATTCCTTATTTTAACGCCCCAATTAGTAATATCTCCAGAAACTTTTTCTTTTAATGTACCTATTTGGCAGTATACATAAATTAAATGGATCTTCATAACTGTAGATTAGATCATTATAGTTTGAGAAAAAAATATCTTATTTTATATTCCGATGTAATACAGAAAGAATTGTAAGCTAATGAAAGAATAATATTTATTGAAATTAGAAATGCTGTAAATGTTGATCTAAATTAGAAGAAATATATTTACAACCGTTATTATTTTTATTAAATTGACTATAAAAAAAAAAAAAACTACCAAGAAGTGTATAATCTGCATTTACAGTATTAATGTGTTACCATGCTGGTCGGAATTTTCTCCACAGAGTGTTGGAAAAGATAGTTCCCCAATTCCAGTGGATACTGTAAAAGTATCATGGACACATTTTCCTCGAAAGGGCCCAAAACTGGCAGGGGGAGAAAGAGAGAAGTGGAAAAAATCTAGCCTGAGCTGGCAAATTCCAAGTTTAACAATCACATTGACTTGGCAAGATCCTGACTCCGTGTGACCTTGAGGAAATTCTGGATTCCGGAAAATTGTGGCATTCTCTTTGATAACGTCATCGCACGTAGCACTGACTATAAAAGAAAATAAATTTTCAAAGATAAGTCTCGCGCTAACATCAGGGAATGAAGCCCATGAATTTAACTAACAAGCAGACCAATTATATCGTTTTCAATTTTTTAGTGTTACATTCCTAATCACGTCTAAAAAATGTGTTTGTAAGTTGTACTTGAAACAAAAAATACAGTAAATTTGTTTTCAAGTTAAGCACAAAGCTACACAATCGGCTATCTGTGCTGTGTCCACCACGAGTATCGAAACCCGGTTTTTAGCGTTGTAATTCTGCAGACATACCGCTGTGCCACTGGCATACAATAAATAATACAGATATTTTCGCTAAAGTACGTTTATAATAAACTAGTTGTGTGTATATATAAAGGCGATTACTATTGAATATTATAGAAATTATAAAAGTTGAGAAAATTAATTTTCCAAAATACTATATTTAATACTATATTTTATGATAAAAAGACAATGTCTATATTTTGCTTGTTGGCACTGTTGCACTATTTCATTAGGGAAAAAATAAACAATTGTATAAAATGAATTTATTTTACCAAAACTATAAATTAATTTTCAGACTGGTGGAAAAAATTTTGTCATCTGTCTGTATCTAGCTATTCTGATAGATTATCTGTCTGTATCTAGCTATTCTGATAGATTATCTGTCTGTATCCAACTGTTCTGGTACATTTCAATCTTCAAACGTCGTTTAATACTATTTTAATACCATGTTTTATGTATGCATTGTATGAAACGTATACATTTCAATTGCTCCACACATACCTTGCTAAACAACCAAGTTCGATTGAATCGTTAGTGAAATTTTGATAGGAGTACGTGCAATTTTTCTACGGAGTCTGGGGATTGAATTTTGGAGATGGAATTGACAAGAGATTCACTGTAATATTTTCCTATAAAAACTATTTACAATTGACTTTATAAATAATAACTAATGCAAAATATTTTATCTTTTAAGCTCGAGTTACGACCAGTCATTGTTTTATGGTACGTTATGTTGAAGATGAGTGTCAGTATTAACAATGAATTACAATTGTTATAAAAAGTTCGTAAGAAACACTGCAAAGGCCAAAATTAATGTGACTACAGAATAATAAACCGTAGAAAAACAGTCCTAGTTGTTCACGTTTAACAGCTACATGCATCGCTTTCAATAGAATATTTTATCTATATGTTTAGTTTAAAAAGTAGTTATAATATTTGTCTTTGTTATGTAGTTAGGTGTAAGGAACATCGGTTGGAGTTGATAGAGCTGAGAAAGCGGTCGGCTTTTGGTCAGACCCTAATTAGATTAGGGGATTACAGCACCCTAAGTCACAAGAAATTTATTGAAATGAGTTGTCACCTTTCTTGTACAGCCATTGTGGACCTTACGAGACCCCTATGACTATGAAACCTTGTATCCGTTATAAGGAAAACACGTGTCTTCGACGTGTTTTTTTTTTGAAAGAAATAAAAAGACAGGGATTCAACAAAGAAAAGAAAGACTAGAAGATGCGAGAAAAAACGAATAAACTGAAGAGGTGAAGGAAGAAAATAATGTGATACCAATAAGAAACAAAATCCAGTTCTAAACTTATGTATTATTAATTATAGTAATAAACAGCAGTTTGTTTTGTTTACATTGGTAAAAGTCAATTCCTGATAGGAATAAATACAACGTAAATAAAGTACATGAATAAGAAAAGTCGAAGTGTGAGAATAGCACGATCTTAACAAAGTGGTGTCAAAGTGATCTACAACAAAGTTGTAGCAAAAGTGTGATTCATCAATTTATTGGGAATCAAAAAAGGAAAAAAAAAAAAGTTTAAAGCTGGAACGACATAAACAAAACCGAGGAGGAAAGTTAATTGGACGAAGCAGTAAAGTTGGGAAAGACTAAGTTCCCTTTTTGTTCTTATCTTGCCAAGTTTGGTTTTAGGGGTAAATCAGTTAATTCTTACTACTACTAATTACAATTATGTGGTTCATTGTTTAAGAGTAAAGAATTATCGCTATAATGGATGAAAAATTAAAATCACTAATAAAAAGTCAGTTGGTGAATAAAAGTAGAGAATTGGATATAACATGTAGTAACAATTTGAAAAAAAAAGAGATATGTGAAGTTTTAATTGAGGCGGGAATCACAACACATGATTTTTCTAAACTTGAGCTTAGTTAAGATATAGTAACTGCGAGTGTTATCAAGGTAACGATTTAGAACTTGCTAAGATACAATTAGAAATACAACGCCTGGAAATAGAAGAATAGAAAAATAGTTAGATCTAGAGCTAGAACATAGACTTAAGCAGAGAGAATATGAATTGATGAATAAAAGGCAGGAAAATCTTGGTGATATGGCTGGCATACACGAAAGAAGCACACGTGTACAGTTGCCTAGAGTTTTTTAAAGTGATATAGATTTATTTTTTGTCCTTTCGACAAAATAGTGAGAGCAGAGGAATATCAGTCACAGGATATGGTGAGGAAATTACTTACTGCACTACCTGGAATGGCATTAACATCAAGATTTGTAGTGCAGGCGAATTAAAGTATGATATAGAGAAATCAGATATTTTAGAGACGTATGACTTAATACCGGAAACGTATCAAAGGAAGTTTAGAGATTTGGGATAAATAGCAAATGAGAGGTGGGCCCAGCATCGCCCGGTGGATAAGTCACTCGACTCGCAATCCGAGGGTCGCGGGTTCGCGTCCTTGTCGCACCAAACATGCCCACTTGGGCGTAGGGCTAGCAACTCCACCCTGATAACAATCTGCTACGGAAACCTGCAACAACACTTCCGTCGGCGAAGTGTTGTTGTAGCCCTATGCTCCACTAGGAACGACAGGAAGAAGAAGAAGCAAATGAGACTATGGAACAAGGCTGTACGAGTTGCTAGTTAAATGGATCGAAGGATCTAAGAGTAGATTTAATGTTACAGAGTAAATTTTGACAAAATTATCAATACACTTGGTAATATAGTTAAAAGATTGGGAGCCAGTAAATGCACGTGAGACAGCGGTATTAGCGGATTCAGATAAATAACCAGGAAACATAGTGCGTTGAAAGTAGGTAAAAATCAAGCTAGTAGAACTACTTATCACAAAGAAATAAAACTAGATCAGCTTTCGGGAGAGTGATTTTGGATGATTAAGGTAAATTGCTAAATTAATTTCATATGCATAACATTTATTCGAATATGAATTTTGAAATATTTTTATTAGTCTGGAGTTTATTAATATTTAAAAACACAAGAATTTGCTTACTTACAAGTACAACATTTATTTCTCCGGGATATTGAAGAGGAATCTCGACAGTCCCCGCTTATTTTTCCACCTTGTGCCAGACAATCTTTTATCGTCCGACAAGATCCTGATTCCCCATGGTCGGTAACACATGGTATATCTCTATGTTGATATTTATTTCTCCTATTGCCATGTTCTCTGCCAAGCAGTCCATCAAACAAACGTGATCTGCTAAACACTAAATTATATAGAGTAATTCACATGTTAAGACTTTTGGCTTGACTCTATGATAATAATAAAAGTAATAAAGAAATGTTCTTTTGTATGAAACGTAACATCTTTCTGGAGAATTACTGACAAAGAAACATTTCAACCTTTTTCGGCTATCGTTAACAGATTGTCTTTATAATTTTGCTTGAATTAATTATATAATAACAAAGTTTGGAAATCAATTTATTATCGCTAGAGGTGGTATTGATGGTGTTAGTAAAAAAAGTTATTCAAAATTCTACAAGAAATACATAACAGAAGCGCCTTAATGATTAAACTGGTTTGAATTTCGCGCAAAGCTACACGAGGGCTATCTGCGCTAGCCGTCCCTAATTTAGCAGTGAAAGACTAGAGGGAAGGCAGTTAGTCATCACCACCTACCGCCAACTCTTGGTCTACTCTTTTATCAACAAATAATGGGATTGACCGTCACATTATAACGCCCCCACGGCTGAAAGGGCGAGCATGTTTGGTTGGACGGGGATTCGAACCTGCGTCCCTCAGATTGCGAGTCAAGCGCCCTAAACACCTGGTCGTGCCGGACCGCGCCTTAATGTAAACGTATTTTAAATAATGTTTATATAATGATGTTCGTTTGTTTAGTTGGATGCAAAAGCAAAACTACACAATGCCCATTGTTTGTGCTCTGCTAATCGCAGGCATTGGAACCCGATTTTTAGAGTTATAAGTTATAAAACTTACCGCTGGATGGTAAGGGTTAAATAATGTTATTGACCGGAATTCATAAAAAAAATAATAATAAGATGATATGCTGGAATTCAACATAAATACAGTCACACATTGTGTTTGTGGAATTAATAAAGGTTGTTTTCATCTCACTTTATGCCCAATCGATTTATTTCTTACTACAGACTTAGCTAATTTTGGCAGAATTCAGTATTACTTCGCAATTTATCTTGTCGAGGCTTATGTTATATATATATATATATATTATATAGCGGACCTATCTAACTTACTCTTTCAGGAAATCAGTTTAGTTGGAAACCCCACAGTTACGCACACGTTGCTTCATCATCCAGTAGTCTTGATAATATTAAAAGTTCCACCGATTAGTCAGCGGTAAGCTTGTGCACTTAAAACGTTAAAATCCGGGGTTTGATTCGCTGCGGTACACAGAGTGGAAGTAGCCCTTTGTGCAGCTTTGCAAGGCAACAACGATAATAGCAGCAAGTATTAAAATAGCAGTATTAAACCAAGTATTAATCGTGTGGGAATTCAAAATCCTTTGCATCTTGTTATATAATTATTAAGAAGAATTATAATATTACTAATAATCAGCGATAGTTAGAAAGACATTAAGATAAAATATATTTTTTTATTAATTTCAGAAATATTTACTGCTAAGATAAACAGTATACTATTTGTTATTTATTGTATATTTAAAAAAAAAGTAATTATAACATCCTCTCTAGACTTTGACTCTTTTATCCATTACCAAATCCCAGATTTCAGTATTTAAAGCCAAAGTCATTTATCTTTCCAGCAGTTAATTTAACTTGCGTTACACAATAAGGGCTCCTCATTACTTTTCGTGATACACGTTCATTCTCCTTACCTTTATAGCTAGGTTAGGTAAATCACCCTGAGCATGCGTGATCCAAATTTAAAGTACATTGGCCTTCGAGGTTCATTCTCCTACGTACTACATATTGCGAAATAGTTTGGGACAGACATATATATATTTTAATGGGGGACACATTTTAATAATTGGCAGTCTAAAAAGTATATAATTGTATGTCCTCATTCTTTCATTTATTTGTACGCTTATATTAAAACTTGTTTGAAATTACGAAAAACATGTATAACTACTTACAATCGCTGAAACTGAAAGATGATACTTCCCGCTCTTTTCTTGTATCTGTTACAGATTCTGATAACGCAGTCACCAAAATGACGCTTAAAATAATCCAGACGAATAATACCCGTTTGAAATGACACAAACAACACACCTGTATAAAGATAACGAACAAAACCAAACTAGAAATTATAAATGTTTGTAATTATTCGCATGTATATACGAGAGTATCTAACTAGTCTATTGAAATCTATTTAACGTATTCAATCATATAATAACTTTACAAACACATTTGTAAGCTATTTATGCATCAAATTGACCTTGGTTACACCTAGTAATATATCATTCACATAAAGAAAAGTAAACAAAAAATAACATTAATATTGCAATTAATCCTAATAATTATTGTTATGTTCCTTTATGTATTTTACTTAGAAAATTATTTTGCCCAAATGTTCTGTTCAGCTCTACAAACTCAGTGTTATAACACAGAAAAACAAAAGTCTCAACATTATACGAAGTATGGACCTCACTGGTAGTGAACTGATTAAAAACAAATCGGTAATTAGGGTTTGAAATACTGTATTTTTTTCCGTAGCTTATTGTGTTTTGTATCCGTCCTTTTAAAAGCAGACTCGTCGTGAAACAAGACAGAATCACATGTTATATCACTGTTTTTCTATTTGTAAAGTGTGATAATAATTACTTGACAGCAGATGTGCCATTGTGGATTTTTCAGATAAATATATTTTGGATAAAAATTCCCATCCCAGATGGTTTGTATTAACATGATCCATCAGCCTCTCAAAAGACAAGAAACGATTACATTTTATTGTTTATATATTTATCAGACTGGTATATTCAATTAGTTACATTATTTACTGAGTTAGTTTTCAATTCTGATTATTTATTTGGCTTGCGTTGATTAGAAGTTCTTGCTAATTAATTTAATAAGTCATACTAAGTAATATTTGAAATGCAATACGAATATCTTATTTATATAAATAATACAACTTCATAAACACACCAGATCATTTTCATTGAAGTAGATTGCCATTTTTGATGGCATATAAGTCGCATGATTTTGATGAAATGCGATATGTCGAAACCTTATTCAATCAATATTTAGATTTTTTTATTTGTACGATGAGCGAATGGCTAAGAGCTCACAAGTTTTTTATTAGTCTTAATAATTGCAAATGTTTATTCGTTAAATCGTTCGATGAATACTTTTTGATTCTAATTAATATAGAAAGGCTAAACTTTTGCTTGATCGGCTCTTAGACATTTTAATGCTAATTACAATTTAGCCCTTTCATCTTGGGCCGGCATGACCAGATGGTTAGGGAGCTCAATCTGCGGGTCGGGTTCGAATCCCCATCCCACCAAACATGCTCGCCCTTTCAGCCATGGGGGCGTTATAATGTGACTGTTAATCCCACTATTCGTTGGTAAAAAAGGAGCCCAAGAGTTGGCGGTGAGTGGTGATGGCTAGCTGCATTCCCTCTATTCTTACTCTGCTAAATTAGGGACGGCTAGTGCGGATAGCCATCGTGTAGCTTTTGCGAAATTCAAAGCAAACAAACCCTTTGAGCTTTTCTAGGAGTACTTTAAACAAACGAATAAAATTTGTTAATCTAATAAAGAAATGATTTTGGAATAGTTATTAAAAATTTAAAAAAAGGCGATAAAATGTTAATCACGTTTTGAGCGAATTTATTGCCTGTTTCTAAGACAATCCAAATATTAAAATTTTCTACAGTTTTGGCCAACATATCCATAATATAGCATAATCAATGTTTTAATTCAAAAAAACATTCATATAGCAGGATGTTTACCCTTGTTGAAAACTAATATTAATTTCGACGCACTACTTTTGTCTGGCGTTCTTTTTCTATCTACATCCCCTGCTTTGTAACAAGAGACTAAACTTCATCTGGAAACATTCTTATTAATGTTGTCCTACTCCCCTTGTGCACCTTTCCGAAAATCAGCTAATGTATTAAGTATTCAAATTCCAAGCGTACAGAAGTCCATTGAAGCTGTGTTGAGGAACAAGGTAGAATGAAACTGTTGTGACTGAAAGCTTGTAAACGTTTGGCTTGCTACCCTTTATCAATTTCAAGTCATTTTTATTATCCTGTTAATAAAATCAGGAGATACGCTTAACTCATCATAGGGTTGGAGAATTTTTCATTGTGATTTTAGAGCACATTGCTGTTCTAAATGCTGCGCTATGAGAGTTTCTCGGTCCTGATGGAAAGCTTTGAAGGTTTCCTTCTTCAAAGTGTTGTTTCATGAATATAGATTTTTTTTTTATGTCTTAGTGTGTGAATATAACTTTCGGAAAGAACAGTCACTTATCCGAGTAGAGTTGTTTAAACATTTGTTAAATATGTATTCAGTTATTTTATGCAGACGCTGTTTATGTCATTCAGGGCTAAATATTTTCATTTACTTGAAAAATTCAAGTGCTTTGAAGTTTAAAATATTCTCGTTCGTTGCATGCACCTTAAGATAAACTGATATTTTATGACTATTTAGCAAAACGTTTTTCTAAGTAAAACGTACGCTAACCTTTGTAAAGGATAATGCATGAGTGACTAATATAATTATATAATATTATTCTACGAACTCCACAAGTTATTCTAAAGCAATCATTTTATGAACTTAAATATTAGTGCTACATCTTAACAATACGTTATATTCCAGCCCCGTTTTTTTTCATCGTGCTTTTGGCGGTAAAGTAGACGTGATAAAATATTATCTGGTTATGGGAACTAATAAACTGATGTTTCTTATTGCTTATGAACTCTTTTAGCGATAAAAAAAACAAAACTAGCCAACGGCGATACAACATTACCTCACAGCAAATTAAATATTAGAAAAGTGCAATTACAAATACAAAAATTCTCATCAGACTTGCTTCTTAAGTACTTATATGAATTATTTTGCAAGAAATATTTACGAGTTAAAAGCCGGCTCGGCATGGCCAGGTGGTTAAGGCATTCGACTCGCAATCAGAGGGTCGCGAGTTCGAATCCCTGTCACACCAAACATGCTCGCCCTTTCAGCCGTGGGGGCGTTATAATGTGACGGTCAATCCCACTATTC